>NC_048307.1:5149039-5263609 GCF_013100865.1 Trachemys scripta elegans | reverse complement strand
GCATTCCAGTGTTTCACCACCCTCCTAGTGAAATAGTTTTTCCTGATATCCAACCTGGACCTCCCCCACTGCAACTTGAGACCATTGCTCCTTGTTCTGTCATCTGCCACCACTGAGAACAGCCGAGCTCCATCCTCTTTGGAACCCCCCTTCAGGTAGTTGAAGGCTGCTATCAAATCCCCCCTCATTCTTCTCTTCTGGAGACTAAACAATCCCAGTTCCCTCAGCCTCTCCTCATAAGTCATGTGCTCCAGACCCCTAATCATTTTTGTTGCCCTCCGCTGGACTCTTTCCAATTTTTCCACATCCTTCTTGTAGTGTGGGGCCCAAAACTGGACACAGTATTCCAGATGAGGCCTCACCAATGTCGAATAAAGGGGAACGATCACGTTCCTCGATCTGCTGGCAATGCCCCTACCTATACAGCCCAAAATGCCGTTAGCCTTCTTGGCAACAAGAGCACACTGTTGACTCATATCCAGCTTCTCGTCCACTGTGACCCCTAGGTCCTTTTCAGCAGAACTGCTACCTAGCCATTCGGTCCCTAGTCTGTAGCAGTGCATGGGATTCTTCCATCCTAAGTGCAGGACTCTGCACTTGTCCTTGTTGAACCTCATCAGGTTTTTTTCTGCCCAATCCTCTAATTTGTCTAGGTCCCTCTGTATCCGATCCCTACCCTCTAGTGTATCTACCATGCCTCCTAGTTTAGTGTCATCTGCAAACTTGCTGAGAGTGCAGTCCACACCATCCTCAAGATCATTAATAAAGATATTAAACAAAACCGGCCCCAGGACCGACCCTTGGGGCACTCCACTTGAAACCGGCTGCCAACTAGACATGGAGCCATTGATCACTACCCGTTGAGCCCGACGATCTAGCCAGCTTTCTATCCACCTTACAGTCCATTCATCCAGCCCATACTTCTTTAACTTGGTGGCAAGAATACTGTGGGAGACAGTATCAAAAGCTTTGCTAAAGTCAAGAAATAACACATCCACTGCTTTCCCCTCATCCACAGAGCCAGTTATCTCATCATAGAAGGCAATTAGGTTAGTCAGGCACGACTTCCCCTTCGTGAATCCATGCTGACTGTTCCTGATCACTTTCCTCTCCTCTAAATGTTTCATAATTGATTCCTTGAGGACCTGCTCCATAATTTTTCCAGGGACTGAGGTGAGGCTGACTGGCCTGTAGTTCCCCGGATCCTCCTTCTTCCCTTTTTTAAAGATGGGCACTACATTAGCCTTTTTCCAGTCATCTGGGACCTCCCCCGATCGCCATGAGTTTTCAAAAATAATGGCTAATGGCTCTGCAATCTCACCCGCCAACTCCTTTAGCACCCTCGGATGCAGCGCATCCGGCCCCATGGACTTGTGCACGTCCAGTTTTTCTAAATAGTCCCGAACCACTTCTTTCTACACAGAGGGCTGGTCACCTTCTCCCCATGCTGTACTGCCCAGTGCAGCAATCTGGGAGCTGACCTTGTGCGTGAAGACAGAGGCAAAAAAATCATTGAGTACATTAGCTTTTTCCACATCCTCGGTCACTAGGTTGCCCCCCTCATTCAGTAAGGGGCCCACACTTTCCTTGATTTTCTTCTTGTTGCTAACATACCTGAAGAAACCCTTCTTGTTGTTAAAAAGAGGAGGGAGAAAAATTGTTCTCCTTAACCTCTGAGGATAGGACAAGAAACAATTAAAATGCAGCAAGGGCGGTTTAGGTTGGACATTAGGAAAAACTTGCTCTCATTGTCAAGGTGGTTAAACAGTGGAATAAATTGTCTAGGGAGATTGTGGAATCTCCATCGCTGGAGATTTTTAAGGGCAGGTTAGACAAACACCTGTCAGGGATGGTCTAGATAATACTAAGTCCTGCCATGAGAGCAGGGGACTGGACTAGATGACCTCTCAAAGTCCCTTCCAATCCTACAATTCTATGATTCCAATATCTGAATTTGGCCCAATGTGTCAGCGCCAACACTAGGAATAGACCCCAGGAGTTTTGACTCTCATGACCCTCCTCTGACTACCCACTTTGATCGATTCTATAGCTCTAGGCCAAGTGGCCCCAGTTTCCACCTATAGGTTGGACTCAGACACACCAGGGGCCAGATTCAACTCCGTTGAAATCGATGGAGTGGCACCTGCTTACACCGGGTCTGAATTTGGCCCAGGTTTTGCTTTGAACTACCAAACAACACAGAGGGCAGAAAATACAATTATTGCTCTGTTAACAAGCAGAATTTCCTTTACACCCCTGGGTTTACTGGTTACTGGGAAATAAGTTTTACAAACCATTTTCTATAAAGGACTTGTTTTCAGCTAGTTTTATATAGTAGCTTTTGTTCATATAAAACATTGAGACGGCTACTTTCCCCCCACACACCCCTTAATACTTATGGGAGGTATTACAGTGTGAAATATATCTACCACTAGCTGGGCTGTGTTGTGAAGCTAACATGAGCACAGTAAATTCTGAGAAGGAATTTGTTTAACCTATAACCTTAAAGTAATAAGTGGAGTGCTAAATGTTTTGGCACACACGGATATATTTTTATAACACTTGGCAAGGCTGCTAGAAGACTGAAAGAAAAACTGAACGCTGGAGAAACTGCTCTCTGCGTCGCTGTCTCTTCAAATCACTGCTTCTCCGCCTGGCTCGCACAGCCCTTCAGTCCAGATCTACACAAGCCTGAGCGTTAGCACCGTACCTTGAGCGATAAGACAGATCAAGCACCCGGATTACGCGATGTCTCATGCTTCAGCTTGAATTGGGGCTGCAAATGGGGTTGCATTAACTCGAGTGGCCAAGTATGGGGACGTCTTTTGGTGCAGAAATGTTGTTGGGGGTGGGGGGCTGCGGGGGCTGTCCACAATTTGCTTTGTTCCCATGTTGGAGGGTCAGATTGTCCCAGCACACTTTGTCCTGATTGTTTGGTTCCGTTCATTTTTTTTATCCCCTTCCCCCCCACCCTCCCAGCCCCCCACAGTTAATTAAAACTCTTTGGAAGGTTTACAGCGAGCTGGAGAGGAGGGAAACCAAAGCGCCGCTGGCTTCTTTTCCATCCATAATCTGGGCACTGTGGGTTTCACACGCTTTCTTTGGAAAGCGATGACAGTGGCACCTTGAACCGGTGGGAGTGGAAGCTCCTTCCCAGCAGTTCTATTTCCTGCTCTCCCGCCGACACACTGTGTGATCTTGGGGACTCTCCACCTCCACAGAGCACAGTGATCTCCTTTTGAGAACGTCCCCAAAATAACCCCTAGAGCAGATCTTTTAGAAAAACATCCGATCTTGATTTTAAAATGGTCACCGACGGAGATTCCCCCACGACTCTCGGTGAGCTGTTCCAATGGTTAATGACTCTCTCCGTTAAAAATGTTCGCCATATTGCCAGTCTGGATTTGTCTAGCTTCAACGTTCAGTCCCTGGATCATGTTAGATCTTGCTCTGCTAGAATGAAGAGCCCATTACTAAATATTTGTTCCCCAGATAGATACTTATTGACATAAACAAATCCTCCATTAACCATCTCTTTGTTTAGCTAAATGGATTGAGTTCGTTGGGTACGTCTACACGGGGCTGACTCGGGCTTACGTGGCTCAGGCCACAGGGCTAAAAATTGCCATGCAGACGTTCAGACTTGGGCTGGAGCTTGGGTTCTGAAACCCCGTGAGGTGGGGAGGCTCCCAGGGCCCAGGGTCCAGCCTGAACTCAAACATCTACACAGTAATTGTTAGCCCCACAGCCCCAGGCCCACGGGCCGGAGTTAGCGGACTCAGGCCAGCCTCGGCCGTACCACTGGTCTTTCATCCCCGTGTGGAGATGCTCTTCGAGTCTAGCCCTCTCAGGCATGTTTTCTAATCCTTTAATCATTCCCGTTGGCCTTCTCTGAACCTTCTGCAGTTTGTCAACATCCTTCTTGAATGGTGGGCACCTGAACTGGAGACTGCTCCAGCAGCAGTTGCCCCAGTGACAAATACAGAGGTAAAATACTTTCAGAAAGTTCTCCAGGGAAAGCAGCCTACGGGCCTGATTTTGCTTTCATTGATGCCGTTGTAACTACACTGATTTCAATAGCACTACACCCAATTTATACCAGCGTGAGAAGAGAATCAAGCCTTATACGTGCTAAGTATTTTTGTTGTGTATTATAAAGTCCCTTCTGCTCTGTGATAGGATTAATATCAGCGGCAGGGGACAATCAGTCCAATCCTGTTCTCAGTCCTGTTTGTATAAATGTGAACTAATAGCGTTGAGGCTATCTGCGTTACTCCAAATTTACACAGTTGAGGCTTAGATCAGAATTCAGCCCATTGTCTGGTGGAATCTCAGGCAAAGTCCACTCTAAAGTTTGCCTGTGTACTTGGGTTGAGCATCCATTCACCACAGGTTAAAGTCAAGCTTTCTTTCTTTCCGGATAGCTTCACTCCTGTCCCAGCTCAGGCCAAGCGGATATTTTTCCTGGGGGAAGACCAATGGCTGTGTGGCGCCTTGGTGAAACGCTGGCTGCTCAGGGACACGGTTCCATATAAAGACTAAGCCTGGCTATAAATCCTGAGAATGTGGCCCACTGGCTCCATGGCGTCTGACCGCTGTGCTGCCATTTTAAAGAGTGGGGCGTGTGCCGGGGCTAGAGGGGCGGGCGTCAATGGCCCTGCCTTCCCCCAACCCTCGCGTTTCGGTGCTAGCCATCTGCTTCGACTGAACAGGAAAAGGGAAGCAACGTGGCATGACACAGATTTTAAATGTCTCCGGTTTAAATCTGTCTCATGGCCACAGTATCTGAGCACCTCGCAATGTTCAATGTATCGCAACATCCCACACGCCACCAGCCCCCTGGAACAGATGGGGAGCTGAAGCAAAGTGACACACCCAAGGGCATGCAGGAAGGTGGTGCCAGAGCGGGGAATTGAGCCAGCATCTCCATCAAATGCCCTAACCCCTAGATCATCCTTCCACTCCCTTTTAGTCATCGAAAACTGGCTGCTGGAGACACAAGAGAGGACTTTCTTTTAAGGCATGATTTCTACCTCCTGATCAGGGTCTCCTCAGAAAGGTAGAATCCTCCTGTGAGCAGAATGCCCCATAAAACTAGCTTGCTTCCCATCCCAGGGGAACATTAGCAGGGGCGCCATGCAATGAGCTGGAATTTTACCCCCCCTCCCTGTTATATTTTGGGTTATTAATCCCGAGGGAGCTCTAAATCACCCTCTGGATGCTTTACTATGGATTAATATTTGCTAGCTCGTTTGCACAGTCACCACAGGTTTGCAGTCTCCTCTTTGGAACACTGTTGACTTGCAGAGACATTACAGAGTCTTTGGCCTGGTACAAAGCAAAGCGTGTGCACTGTAATCAACCCCTCAACAAATAATGGAAAGAGATATTCTGCAGCTATAATTTCCAAGGGGATTAGGTGTTTGTCTTGTACCGTGTTCAGGTGGCACTGGGTGAATGAATGAGTGTGTAATTATGGGCAGTGGGTTAAATGCCGGGATAAGGAATCCCAGCGTGTTCTTTTGGTTGGTTTGATTGCAGACATTGCTTTGTAGCTATGACTGGCTCTTACAGATCTCAACTATGCGAGTGACTTTACTTCTATTTATGGCCCCTGCAACCAGGGCCCAATCCCAGGCCCACTGAAATCAACGGCCATCTTTCCATTGACTTTGGATCGAGCTCCACCCTGCCCCAAACATTTTTTGTTCATCTTGTTTACAATTGAATCCCGGGCACGGCAAGTATGCTAAAAAGAACCACCTCCCACCCAAACCAGCATGACATTTCTTCCCACACACAAAGGCAGATGGGTATTTCCCATCTAAATTACTTTTATTTTTAAGGTGAAACAGATAAAGACGAAAGAACAAAAGTAAAGTCTCCACGAGAGAGCACTGTATGTTTCTTTCCCCCATAACAAGCAGTAGCAAGGCTGCCTTTCATAATGGCCATTTGTCCCTTAAGAACATGCTTAAGTTATGCTGTGGGAGGGGCAAACAGAAGCTGCTAGGAAGTCTATGGGACTTAAGCACATGTTTAAATGTTTTCTTGCACTGGTGCCTTGTCTTCTAAAACCTGGACTGAGACCCACCAGTTCATTTCAGATAGACCAGCAAACTGGTAATGACTCAATCTTTCAATTTATCAGAAAGACGATTGACAGGTGTCTGGATTCCAGCGTATACGTACCTTCACAGAGAGCAAGCACAAACATATTACTGTGGCTCTTTGGCAATATACATCGGTAAATTCTGGCTCCTTCTCCGGCTCAGGTTGGCCACCCCTGCATTAGGTATTGGGCTCAATGTAGGGGGAGCTGGATGAAATGTAATGTCCTGTGCTATACAGCAGGTCCGATCTAATTGGACGAAGTCAATGGGACTTAAGCACGTGCTTAAATGCTTTCCCGCGTTGGTACCTTCAACTCTATGAATTTTCACCGGCACACGACAAACCAGTGGCCAAAAATGTCAGCCCATATGCCGACTAGTGAGCCAATGTCCCGTAATCAATCCCCTTGAACCGTTTGCCTTCTCTATATATCATAGCGGGCTCTCCTCCAGGAAGACCAGGAAGAATGAAGCTGTGGAGAGGAGGTTTCTTGGCCTTCTGCACTGGGGAGGTTTCTGCTGGGGCAAGATGCATGGCAGAGCAAGCAAACCTAATGCAGAAGAGGTCTGCCTCTCCCACGGCAGAATGGTTCATTTGCTGCCTCACTGCAGCTTCCATTTGTCTTCCAACAAAATTCCCCTCCCCCTGATGAGGAGAGCAGGTGGAGATTTGCTTGGAAGGGAAGATGGTGCTTGAGTGGCCATAGGCTGTTGGAACTAGGGGTCCTGGGAGCATCTCCTGGCTTGAACTGGTTTCCATTATATACAGCGTTTGCAGTTTTGTTCAATGGCTTTCAGCACCCCCCACTAAAAAAATTGTTCCAGCACCACTGTGAGTGGCTGGTCTCTGGCTCTGTCCCATGGTCGCTCCCATCTGGAGGCCCTCGGGGTCATGGAAGAGAAGGGAGCATGGCCTTCCTCGCCCCCTGCCTGGCTTTCTGCCAGCTGGGCCAAAATATCGACCACGCTCTCACATCTTCCCCAAATAGAGTCGCGGCTTATTATAGCAACTGTGACTGCCGAAAGGGAGAGTCCCCAGGAGCCGCCAATGTTCTGCCTGTAATGTACAGGGAACGCAGCCGTGTGAAAATCCTTCCACGGGATAATTGGGGGGGCAGGCCTTGGCGACAAGCAGATAGCTCAGTTGGGGCCATTATTTTTTGCTTTGCAAGAAATTCACCTCAGGTTGCTCACCCGCAAGCGAATTGAACACAAAATGTTCCAGAGGAAATCATTAAAGCGGGGTGGAGTGACACAGAGCCGACTTACTATCACCTAGGAGAAAAAAGGCTTCCAGAAAGGAAGAATTCAGGGGAGTTCTAATGGCACCACATGCTCTCCGGGTGAGGACCGGAGCCGATCCTCTCCTGGGCAAAGTTTGCAGGGAACTGACATTTGCGGGATCGCCGTAAATAAAATAAAAGTCTTTTCACAGTAAAACACTTCGGGGACTCCTCGGTTGTGGTTGACATTGATGAGGGTTTACAGGCAAAGTCACACTTAGGTCAGATTAATTCCTGGCGTAGCTCTATTGACTTGAATGGAATTACACCGGGGGTGAATTTAGATTGCCACAGTAGCATAGAGAGGCCCAAAGCTGCGAGCAGGGCCCCATTGTGCTAGGCATTGTCCGGACACATAGTCAGAAACGGTCCCCTGCTCAAAGCGTTTGTAATCTTAATAGACAAGACAAAGGGTGTGGGGGGGGGAGGAAACACTAGCGTCCCTGGTCTGCAGCTGGGGACTGGAGGCATAAAGGCAAGATCGTTCAGCCAGGGTGACACGTGAAATAACAGCAACTGGGCCCACAGGCCCAGGCTGGTGCCTTAGTCACAAGCCCAGTCAGCAATCTTTCTCTTTCTCTATCAGGCTGTTTAAAGGCCCCTTGTATGTTATGAGGATAGTTTGCAAAGCCCTCCCTCCTCTTCTCCGTTCAGTCGCTCCCAAACGTCTCTCTCCTTCGATGAAGTTTTCCCAGGCTGGTGGGCCACTCAAGGTGTGTCTACACTGCAGCTGGGAGCCAGGCTGACAGACTCACGCTAGCGCTGCTCCAGCTAGTGCGCTACACATAGCAGCCCTGGCTAGCAAGCCTACCCACGCCCCCGGGTCATAGCGCCAGTGACTATAGCCCACAAGCCACAATGTCTACACTACTACACACAACCTTAAGCCCCGCCAGCCTGAGTCAGTCTACACAGCCGGAGGGCTTGCTGCTGCCTGCCGCGTCTGGACCCGTGGTAAGTTCGTACTAAGGTACTTCGAATTCAGCTACGTTAATAACGTAGCTGAATTTGCGTAGCTTAGTTCGAAGTCGGGGGTTAGTGTGGACCAGGCCTTAGTTACATTAGTTCTTGGGGCTGCTCTAGCTTGAGAAAAGAAACTTCTCCAGCTGTTTTGGAACCTGGGGAGGAGGGATGAACCATTTCAAGCCACCTGAACAAACAAGTATTAAATAGCTCCGGTTTCCATCCACAGAGATGGAGACAGGGACCAGGTGTCAAGCTTCTGGATTCCCTAGGGCGGTGTAGAGATGTTTGGCTGGCTCACCCGGGCAGACAGAGGAGACGAATGTCATTCGCTCCCTTTCAGAAGTTATTGAAGGCTAAGGCCTAATGTCTCAAAAGGGGTCACCGATTTTTTGGGATCCCTTTAAAGTGAATGCTCTCTGTGTGTAAACTTTGTTCATGAATTTAGTCGGCGCATGAAAGGCTGGAGGATGGCATTTTTAGGGTCTGATCCTGCATAAACTTACTACCAAGCAAAGTGCTTTAACATCACTGGGACTACCGAGGACAGTAGGTAACGCTCATGTGAGTATTTGTGGGGTTACACCCTTAGTGGAATAGATTTCATGAGTGTCAGGAATCAGGGCCTGCAGCAGGGCCAGTCTCTGGAGGATTTAACGAGCTCAGCTGGCCTGTAGTAGGCTGCCTAATTGGCTACACTGCCTGATTGGTTGGAAGCGTCCGCGGGTTGGCTCTTAAGCCAACAGCAGCTGCAGCAGTTCGATGGCTACTCAAAGCATTTGCCTGTAGCTGTGAAAGCGTCTACAATTGCTTGTTTCCACCTCTGTTCTTGCCCTGTCTCACGCCAGGTAAGCCGGTTCTGAGCCTGGGCTCCGACGCCTGCGTTAACAGCTAGGCGTGACCGCCCACGTCCCAGTTACTGACAAGAGTTGCTAAATTTTAGTCTTTATTATTATTAATTGTATTATTATAACCAAAAATCATCTCTGGCTAATGCATTAGCAACGCCCTCCAGACAATAATGCCTGAATTATGGGCCTGGGCCAAAACCTGGAAAGTCTCCCATGGATTTCAAAAGACTTTGGATCAAGCCCCGTGACAAGAAGAAAAAGCCTCCAAGAAAAATGACGGTATATTAAAAATAAGTTAATAGGTCGACTTCCAGCTCTGTGCAGATGGGAATTGGCAACTCCTTCAGGGTCTGACAGCAAACAATAAAACCCAGGAAATTCACAGCTCAATGGTCCTGCGGCACCAGGTCTAGGGAGACGCTAAACTATTTTCTCCATGATAGGAAAAAAGCAAAATATGCTGCTAGCCAAATGAGAACCAGAGCGATTGGAGGCTGCAGCCGGGAGCTCTTTGCAGCCGCTGGGACAGGCAGGGATATTTATTACTACTAGCGCACCGTTCGTATTTCACATGAGGATAAAATGGCACCCGCTTGGTTCCTTGGTTGCAAATCTCAAATGATCACAAGATTAAATAGAAGCATCATTTCCTGCAGAGCGGAGCTGAGCTCTCGCCCTCCAATGCCAGGTTTCTGGGTCTCTTTGCCTCTCAAAGCAAAGGGGGTGGACGTCCCTCCGTGTAAGCAAAGCCCAAATCTTGACTTGCCTCTGTTCCTTCCATTGTCCCCCTTGCATTCTCTTCGAGCCAGTGCCTCCTTTGAGCTAAGGCTCTCAGTTGTGCCAACTCATGCTGAATTGGGAGGTAGCTTTTGTCATGCAGATTGTGGCCTGCTAGGCGCTGAGATAACACTATTAAATGTGTGCCACTGGGATCTCTACAGCACACTGTAGGTAAAAAGGAGAAAAAAACCCAGGAGGCTGGGCTCTGTGAGCCCTTGGCTTTCTACTTTCACTCTCAGTCCAAGATTATTGCACTGTCTTTCCGTGAAGATAAATAAATCCAGCTCTCCAGTGCAGCTACGTAGTTTTGCATCCTTCAGGAGGAGCTAGAGAGACACAAGTAACAGGAATATAACTGGTCATTTATAAGCTGTCTTTTCGGTGAACGGTCTCAATGCTTGATGTATTTTGCAAACCGTGGTTGCTGCCCTGAACTCCTTGCTCAGGCGAAAAATGCACACATCAGCCTCCAGGTTCACGACACCTACCGCTGATTCAAAGATTCGAAGGTCTGAAGTCCCTTCTGATCATCTAGGCTGACCTCCTGCATTACACAGGTCAGAGACCTTCACCTGCAGTGGACAGAATTATTCTGCCCTATTATGTAAATCAACATCATCAAGCCTGATAGAGATGTGGCCACCTCTGGGGTGGAAGTGGTGAGTCTTCAACAGCACGTAGCAATGGCTATACAGGTCAGGGGCCTGCGTCCCCTCTCACTTGCACTGGGTTAAATCCATTTACACACCACTGAAGGCAATGAGTGAGAGGAGAATCAGCCCCCAGCAACGAAAATGAAGAATACATAATAAAGTATCCAGAGTTTTCACTGGACAGAATAGGGTGTAGAATTTAACCAGCAAACCAGGACAAAACCCCTATATTGGCAAAAAATAGAAATGGAATTTTTAATGTGTCTATAAACAGCCAGGGCTTTGTCTGCATTTTCAGGTCCTTGCACCTAGTAGAGTCACTTACACCTATGTAAAGTGGGTATAAAATGCTCCCATGTGGATGGAGGTTTCACGCTCACTTTACACCAGGGCAGGTGACTATCCAAGAGGCAAGAGAGTGCTTCTCATAGACCACAATGCCTACAGTCATCATGGAGCATCGACTCAGTGCTAACTTAGGGCAGGTCTACACTTAAAATGCTGCATCGACGCAGCTACGCTGCTGGAGCGCTTAAGTGAAGATGCTCTTAGGCCGCCAGGAGAGACCTTTCCTATCCGCGTAGTAAAGCCACCTCCCCAAGTGGCAGTAGCTATGTCAACGGGAGAAGCCCTCCATTGACCTAGTATTGTCTACACCGGGGGTTAGCTTGGTATAACTCTGTTGCTCAGGAGTGTGGCTTTTCACACCCCCAAGTGACACAGTTATACCAATATAGGCTGTTGTATAGACCAGACCATAGAAAGAAGAGCCCAACTGAGGCCTGTTTTCCACTGGAAAATGGGATTGGTTTAACGATGGTGGTCCGGGGTGTGAAAAATCCACACCTGTGAGCAATGTAATGAAGCCGACTGTGACGTTGTGCAGTCTATATGGTTTTATAAAAACTTGATAAGTCAATATAATGTAACTGAGATAGTTTTAGAGAAAATACGGTAATAAGTGAATGTAAGTAACTGGGATATGCCTCATGCAAAAGGTCTCTTGTAAGGTATCATTACAAAGCTTATAATCTACTGAGTGTGATCATCTGATTTGTATAAATGTACCACTCTTGTATCTAAAACTAGAAATATAAAATGTAACTCTGAGGGCCTATTGTAATTGTGTAAAGTGTGGACCATTAATGATGGTTTGGAATCTTGATGACTCCCATTGTCTGCAGATGGCTGTATTTACCTGTGAGTCTTCCTGTATATGTGTGTGCTGACAAGTGAGTAATGAAGTCTTGCATTGACATGTGATCATGTCACCTGAACTGGAATCCATCTTTAACCTGGTGCTTTTCCAGTGAGGGGGGGTGGAAACCCAGAGAGACAAAGAGTTCCCGCCTTATGCAAAAGATATATAAAGAGGGGAAGAGAACAGAGAGAGAGGAGCCATCATGAAGAATCCCCTAGCTACCACCTGAGCTGCAACAAGAGCTGTACCAGGGGAAAGAATTGTGCCCAGGCCTGGAAGGTGTCCAGTCTGAGAAAAAACTTACTGAAGCATCTCTGAGGGTGAGATTATCTGTATTCAGTTTGATTAGGCATAGATTTGCGCATTTTATTTTATTTTGCTTGGTGACTTACTTTGTTCTGTCTGTTACTACTTTGAACCACTTAAATCCTACTGTCTGTATTTAATAAAATCACTTTCTATTTAGTAATTCACTCAGAGTATGTATTAATACCTGGGGGAGCAAACAGCTGTGCATATCTCTCTATCAGTGTTATAGAGGGCGAACAATTTATGAGTTTGCCCTGCATAAGCTTTATGCAGGGTAAAACGGATTTATCTGGGTTTAGACCCCATTGGGAGTTGGGCATCTGAGTGCTAAAGACAAGCACGCTACTGCGAGCTGTTTTCAGGTAAACTTGCAGCTTTGGGACAAGTGATTCAGACCCTGGGTCTTTGTTGGAGCAGACGGGAGTGTCTGGCTCAGCAAGACAGGGTGCTGGAGTCCTGAGCTGGCAGGGAAAACAGAAGCAGGGGTAGTCTTTGCGCATCTGGTGGCAGCTCCCAAGGGGGTTTCTGTGATCCAACCCGTCACACCGACCTACGGCCCTGTTTAGACGGCGCTAGATCGACAGAAGAATTCTTCCATTGACCGAGCTACCGCCTCTTGGGGAGATGGATTATCTACGCCAGTGAGAGAATCCCTCCCATCAGCATTGGTAGTGTCTACACTGAAGCACTACAGCATTGTAGCTGTGCCGCTAAAGTGTTTTAAGTGTGGACAAGCCCTCTCCAAATCAGTAACGCCAACCTGTGGTTTTTCTTGTCCCCTGTTCAGGTCCTGATGGGGTCCAACCCTGCTCACCCTTAAGATGTGACTTAATGTTGTCTGTACTAAGATCTTTTTAGATCACCCAGCCTGGTGCTGATATGACAGGAGTAGTAAAAGCCAGGTTGGACCCAGGAGTGGGCGGCTTAGAACCGAGATGCAACCACATGAGAGAAGTTAGGGGCAGTGGGCAGAAGTAAAAATGCATCAATCCTGCAGTCGTGTCAAGAGGGACAATAATAGTGTAACACAAACTGATGGCTGGAATTTGAAGCTAGAATTCAGCCTAGAAACAAGGTGTGACTCCTTAGGTGAGGGTAATTAACCATTGAAACTATTTACCAAGAGTCATGGTGGATTCTCCATCCGCGACAATTCTTAAATCAAGATGGGATGTTTTTCTAAAAGTTCTGCTCTAGGAATTCTTTTGAGGCAGTTCTCTGACCTGTTACACAAGGTCAGACTGGCGGATCATAATTGTCCCTTCCAGCCTTGGAATCTCTGAATCGAGGTTATTAAGCGGCTGTGGGGGGGAATGTCCCCACACCTTCTTACTACTGTTGGACTATGGCTGTGAATTTCCCACTAGAAAAAGGTGAGAGACTCAGGGCTAGCCTACACTAGAAGCTCTACAGCTGTACCAGTGCAGGTCTAGTGAAGACACTCTATACCGATGGGCGAGAGCTCTCCTTAGGTTTAGCTCTCACTTAGGTTGGTGTAACTTACGTTGTTCAGGGGAGTGGCTTATTCACACCCCTGAGCGACATAAGTGGCAGTGTGTACAAGCCCTCAGTGAAAAGATCCTCAGCTTGCTGAGGTGTCGGCTGACTAGGAATCACTATGAGGGAGGTCGAATAAAGAACCCCTCCCCTTTCTATAATCCTGGTCACGGGCCTGAGAAGCTTTCACATGGCAGCTAATGGAGCGTTTGGCAAACAAAGCTGAGAACCAAGATCTGAGGCAACAGAGCAAGGGAGAGGGGGGAAAACCCTCCACGAGCACTGAAAAATAGCATCTTTTGACTACTGGCAGTCAGTAGACACTAATACACTCATTTAGCTTTAAATAAGGAGCCCTGCTTTGTTACCCAAGAAAAATACACAGGCTAATAACTTTTTTAAAACCTGCTCTAAATATAACAGCAGAGCTGTAATGTAGAAGAGAGAAAATTATGGAAATGAGGGTTATCGGCTGATCAGAATAACAAGTGAACTTGATCTGGAATGGGGCAGCCATCCTTGGTAATGAGGATTATTTACACATGATTTCCCTTGCAAATCAGTCGCATGTTCCCAGAGTCACCAGCCCACAGTGAGACACTCGGTGCAGGGAGACATGCCTGTGTCTACAGCAGCAGACTTGCGCTAAACATTTGCATTAATGCAAAGTCCATATAACCCACTGGAGGCCTTGCCAAGTGTTAGACTTGAACAATAAGACAATGGCTGTAGGGTTGGGGGGGGTCCCCTTTGTCCTTTTAAGAGACATAGTTTAATTCTTAATAGCCACATTGTGCATGTAAACCAGCCCCGTTCTAAGAGGTGCAATGTGATCTATAGGTGAGCTGAGATTAAAACATTTTTTGACATTAAATTGCATGGCTATTTCTTCTCATTATGGGGCTGTATGTATGTTCTGTATCCTAGGATATCACTTGCCAATGGGCTTGAAATCCACCACAGCAAGACCTGAATCTTAACCAGCTAGTCCAGCAGTTCTCAACCAGGAGTCTGTGTACCCCTGGGGGTACGCAGAGGTCTTCCAGGAGTGGGGTGGGGGAGGGGAGGTATGCAGCTTGTCACAAGTTTGCATTATGGGTTTGTTTCAGCACAGCCTGTGTTGGAGTGAGATGTCCTGTTGTCTCCCTGGCCCAAAGTTTCCTGAGTCCGAGAAACATGTTCCCAGAGGATATGCAGAAGGGGAAGATTAGGTTTGGGTTTGCCTGGCCTTGAGGCCATCAGCACAGCCTGACTTCAGAATGATCCACATTTGCTCACCCCTAAACTCTATTCACTGTATTCTAGCAAAGAAATTATTAATTTAGAAGCTCATTCATCTATGAACAATTCCTCTTAAATTTGGGGGCTGTTTTGATCCAGGGTTTTGGATCGGCTGTAATAAAGATAGCTGCTATCCATAGAGCCCACGATCAGAGCAAAGGGACTTGATGTCAGGACTCCTTAGGTCAAAATTCTGCTCTCATTTACTCTGGTGTAAATCTGGAGTAATTTCACTGTCAGTAGAGCCACTCCAGATCTACACTGCTATAAATGAGGACAAGATTTGGTCTAAGATGTCGTCTTACAACCTTCCTTATATAAACTGCTCTTATTTTTCCCGCTGACTAAATGCCAGATTAATGCAAGCCACACTGTTGTGTTACTTTCACATGTTTTCTGGTCTGCAAATAGCCAACATGTAGCTTACACCACTGTTTATGTCAATAATTACTTTGGCCCAGAGACATCCATGAAGCTGAAGTCAATGAGCTCAATTTTGCTGTCAGTTGCACTGGTGCAAAACCCAGAGTCATTACATTATTATACCAGGTGTGAACTTGGCTTTTTATGTAGAATCAGCAAGTTCTGCTCAGATGGGAATGTTTAGCCATGGAGACCGTGAACAACAGCAGCTTAAAGGGAGAAGTGCCAGATACTCCATGCTTTTAGTGCTCAGATACTACACTGATAGCAGGATAAAACCTTATGATTAGATAGAAGCCCTGCCAGAAAAAAATGGCAAATTTCAGCTCTGTCAGCCCCACCAACTGAACCGATCCTCCATGACCCAGCCAGCAACATCAGGTGCTGCAAAGGACCAGAGTTGTCTGAGTCCAAGTAATGCTGATCTCTGTGCAGCTGGGAGGGGATTTCCCATCAGTTCCAACACAGCTGCTTAAAAAACTCTTCCACTAAGTGAGCTAATATTTCATGAATAAATTGAAGTGGTCAAGTCCCATTTTGTACAGAAAGCACGGTTGCCTGCTGTGTAACCTCCTCAATACTTTCCAAAATCTAAATAACATCATGGTCTCTCTCTCTGCATAACAGTAGGATTTGGTTATTTGATTTTTTTTTTAAATTTAATGCAAATGATCCTCTGTTCTGTGTTATTATGTAAAAGAGCCAACTGAAATGTTAATGAGGGAGCCCAGAAGTATGCATATATTAACCACAGCAATGTAGCTTTACACCTATAGAGGCTGCACTAAATTAAACTTCTAATATGAGGGACAGGTGCCATGTTGGTAAAAATCGTATGCCAGACCCTCAATTAACTCTGCAACTTCTGTGTAGCTTAGGGATAGGGAGGCTTGTTAATACATAGGATTCAAATACAGAGCTCGGGGAGGTTGTTATGTACTCAGCCAGAGAACAAACTGATACTTTCAATCAGAATGGCCTTTATTTGAGATTTAACAGAACTGGTTTCCCCCGGCATAATGGGAAATCATATGGCTATGGTCTTGTCGTCACTGCAGAATTAATCTGATTTATAACTTGAGTTTAGAAGAGTAGTGGACCTGGAATGCACCAGCACAGCATTCCAATACTTTTGCCACATGGAGGACACATAGGGTTGCCAATTGGCTAATCACACAAACCCACACACAGGCTCTGCCCCTGCCCTGTCCCTTCTCTGAGGCCCTGCCCCACTCTCTCCTTCACCCCCTCCCTCCACCGCTCGCTCTCCCTCACTCACTTTCACCGGGCCAGGGGTTGGGGTGCGGGAGGGGGTAGTGGTGCAAGCGCTGAGAGAGAGTTTGGGTGCTGGAGGGGGTCAGGGCTTGGGCCGGGGGTTGGGGTGATATGTAAGCTGCACTAGCCCAGCATTGGCCCCAGGAGGCGCTGTGCCTCAGAGACACTCCACTGAATCACAAGTTCTCTCCTGCCTTCTTTTTTGGTCCTGAGGATAGTAATGTATTGCTGGATCCCATACCTTCCTCCGCCCGTCCTCCTGCCCCAGGAGGGAATATGCAGAGGATTAGCCCTGCTTACTCATCCCTGCCTGGACCCAAGATGCAGATAGCCTGACTGGGACACAAGATGAGGGAGAGGAGATTGGGTCTGACTCCCAATCTTGCTCCCCTCTGTGAGTGAATTGTCAAAGTGGGATTAAGTTATAGGCACTGTAGGTCCATGCCGAGGGCCCCGACTTCTGGAGTCGTGTGAATACATAAGAATCCCAGCTTTCATTTGAGATGAGAAGTATGTTTCTAGCCCTCACCGTGCAACAAAAATCTTGAAAATGTGATCGCAATGTGACCAACACAGTGGTGTCTGCCTGAGTCTGCAGACAGCCTAGAATACCAGCTGTGAGATGGGAGAATCTCAGTGGGGTGTTAACTCCAAGACCCCCGACTCTGTGCATCCTGCCAATACTAACCCAGCAGAGGTCTCTGTGTGTGGCGTAGGGAAAGTGTACAGCAGACCCAGTCAAACAGATATGCACCATCAGCTGAGATAAGTACTGGGGACCCACTGCTCGCAAGGGAGTGGGGGGACCCCTTCTGCTGCTGCTCCTGGGGAGAGCTGGGGAACCCATGCCTTTGCCTCTCTGGGGTGGGAGAAGTCATTCCTTCCACCACCATTCATTGGGGTATGGAGCCAAAGTGTGAGGGCAAGGCCCTGGGAGTGGAGCTACAGGGATCCCCAGGACATAGTGTGCTTAGGGCCCCAGTTTGTCTCTGGCCTGATGCATTGTCTGAGTCACAATCTAGCCCTTAGTTACAGTTACTAACACTAAAGGTTAATACTGTGGCCTGGTCCACATCTGCTGTGGGTCACTATACCTGATGTCATGCACTAGCAGAGGAGAGGGGATTTCTGCAAAGGGTTTAGAATGTCATAGGCCTTGTCTCCCCACAGAGGCCTGGTCTACACTAAATGGTTAGGTTGACGCAGGTACGTCAAGCAGGGGTGTGGAAAAAATCCACACCCCTGCGCAACATAGTTAAGCTGACCTAACCCCCAGTGTAGACAGCCCTAGGTCAACAGAATAATTCTTCCTCCAGGCTAGCTACTACCTCTCAGGGAGTTGGATTACCTACAATGATGGGAGAACCCCTCCTGTCTGTTATGGGAGTGTCTATGCTGAAGTGCTACAGCTGTGCCTCTGGAGCAGTTCAAGTGTAGACGAGCCCCGGTTTAGTGGCACAGACCCCTGTGTGGACACTCTCATTTCAGTCTCAGTTAAACTCATTTAGACACAGGTTTAAGGCAAACCACAAATAGGCCACTCCAAACTGGGTTTGAATCAAAATCAGAGGGTCGGCACAGCCTTTTGGGGTATATCTGCACTAGGAAATAGGGTTTGTTTGTACCATGTGTTAACTAATATGAGGTGAAATCCTCATGCGAAGGCAGATGATGATTTCACACTTAGTGTAACCCACTGGTCAGTGTGTGTGTTACAGGTTCCCCTTTGTGTTGATCCACAGAAGATGGGGGCGGTAAAGCTAGGGGCTATGGTTCTTCAGCTCAGGTTGCAGCAGCTCATGCTTTTAGCTCAGGCGGTCCTTGGTTCGATCCCTGGTTTGTTGGCCAAGAGGTCAGCCGTCACATGTGCAGGTTGAGGCAAAGACTATGAGGGAGAGGCTAGGGTTTATCTCAACCTACTAACATGT
Organism: Trachemys scripta elegans; assembly: GCF_013100865.1. NCBI lineage: Eukaryota > Metazoa > Chordata > Testudines > Emydidae > Trachemys > Trachemys scripta. The sequence continues at coordinate 5,245,052 of NC_048307.1, read as the reverse complement.
TAAAACAACAACCTGCCTTGTCTTCACTAGGATTTTACCTCCTGTTAGCTAACACATGGCAAGAAAACACCTTTTTTTCCTAGTGAAGATGACGCCTTGCTGTTGGTTTAAAACTGCACCTTGAGAAGCCCAGACAGAGTATTTGAATTACATGTACCAGAATGTTGCCTAATACAAGAAGATGGGGTTGGATGACCTAGTCACTGAAGACCCTGGTAGGCGAGATGCAAAAAAAAACATATTTTTTTTTGACTCAGCAGACCCCTGATGGCTCCACTGAGGTCCCGCATACTTCAAGTGCTGAAGGAAAGAAAATCTTCCTCCTTAACACTGTTCTCATTCACTGCCCAGCACTGTTATTGCTTTTCTCTAAGGCGTTGCTCAGGACTTGTTCCCAGGTGGAAAAACTGCTATGCGAATAATATGACCAATCAGAGCTTTATGTTCTACTTTCCAGAAGGATTTTCAAAGGTTTTAATTCAGGCAACTCCTTTGAATTGGAGAAACTTCATAAAATAGCCTGAAGGCCTGGAAGGTCGCAGCTGCCTTGAATCATTTCTAATTCATATGTTCCATTCTATATGCATCCGAAGAAGTGGGCTGTAGTCCACGAAAGCTTATGCTCTAATAAATTTGTTAGTCTCTAAGGTGCCACAAGTACTCCTGTTCTTCTTTTTGCGGATACAGACTAACACGGCTGTTACTCTGAAACTTCTAATTCATCCTACATTTAACATGGATAGTATGTATTGTTTAGAAGCACAAGTAAAGCTCCCATGAGGGTAACACAAGTGCTATTTGGTAGACAGAGGTCCATAAAGTTCTAACTTATAACTAGATCTTGTTTTTTTCTTGGTCCTGGTTCGTTTCTCAACATGCTGGAGATTTGGGGACATTCGGATCCAAACTTCGTGGGTTGGGCCCATCTCAAGATATAATTAAATGTAGCCATTAAAAAAATTATGAACTCACTGAAATGTCAGGAATCAGAAGGTGAAATCCTGGCCCCACTGCAGTCAATGGGAGTTATACCATTAACTTCACTAGAGGCGGGATTTCACCCTGAATTATCTGAGAGCTCAACATTTAAAGCTTCAGTTTAATAGTTAAATGGAAAGTGGAAACTAATTATCAATGGTCATATCTGAGAACTGTGCCAGTAACATGGGGCCTGATCCAAAACCCATTGAAATCAATGGAAAGGCTCAATGAAGAGAACATTGATTGCAGCAGACGTATAATATGGAATTACAGAAGGTTTTAAAAAAATTGGATATTCAAAATTTCAGCAAAAATATTTGCAAAAAAATGTGCAGTTGTTTCTGACCTGCTAATCAAGTGGTTGAAACGTTTGAAAAATACGCAATTTCAACAAAACATTTCCCAAAAGTTTCTTATAATTTTGGCCACTGCAAATGGAATGAAAGGCACAGAACAAATCAAACCACCTCTGACTAATGAAAGTCACTTCTGCTATGGGACTGAACTATATTAGTTACTTTTAACAAACTCACCTTTTCGCTCAGAAGAGGAAGATCATTTTGATCAATGCAATTCCTCTGAGGCAAAGCCAGATACAAAAGCATTTTCGGGGGGTTCAGTGAGAGGGCTGCCTTGAGTCTTTTCTGCATGGTCCAGGAATAACGCACAAACATCTACTACTAGAATGTTCTTTTAATTAAAAAAATAAACATGCTTCCCTAAGGGGATTTTGTGTGGGTTTATGTTTCTTTTTTTAGGATACATTTTTAACCCCTTGGTAGCCCATAACCCTCCTAGAGCCAGACACACACCAACTTTAGGGAAGTTTAGATTCTGGATCTGAATTTCTCACCTCATTTCACCTCTCTAATGGACTAACCCACCTTCCCCCCAGATTTCAGTTCTTCCTGATGTTTGGAATCCAAACTTCCCCCAATCTGAAATTCATGACATGGGCACAGCTTCACTCCAATCTACAGAACTACTTTTCCTCATTTGTAGTGCCAGATTCTCAACTGAGTCCCGACCCCTCTGTGCCTCCTGGCATAGGGGACATGTTGGGGGAAAGATAGGTGTTAAGAGGGGTTATTCCCAGGAGTCTCTGGGTGGCTTAGGGACTGATAATGGGCTACAAAACCTTTCACCTGTGGGTTGCTGTCTTAAATCAACCCCAGTCTAGTTGTGATAGAAACCCCTTTACCAAGAACAGCCTGCTCAGTAAGAAATGGGTGGGTTGGTCTCAGTTCAATCCCTAATAGACAAGTTGTCATGTCACAGTAACTAAAGACATACTAGTCTCTCTTCTTGGCAGACACAACACAGTGGCCAATGGTGTATAGAAACCAAACTCCCCTCTCCGTTCCTAAAGGTGGCCAGATCAGGGCTATGACACACTGGTCTAAATCCGGTTGTTGGGTTTCATGTGCTGGTGTTGGTGGCCTGTGATGTACAGGAGGTCAGACCACATGATCTGGTGGTCCCTTCCAGCCTTAAACTCTATGACCAAGAAGGTGTGAGGAAGCAACCAATACTGGTGCTTGGGGATGTACCTGTTCCCTGGACAGAGAATTTTGGTTTCCCAGGGCTGTCATACTAGCTGCCATCATGAGCACTGACTTAGAAATGCAAGAACAACCGAATGGACTCTGTAAATTACATAACACATTGGGGGGGAGGGGCACGTCCTTCATTTTGCATGTTTGTCTCAGTGTTGCAAGGGATGGAGGGGTCTCAAAGTTCACAAAGAAATGTTCTGTAATTTATGGACAGCCTCAAATGGGGTTCTGCTGCTCGCTTGTGAGAGTTGCTCACCCCCACCCTCCCCCCCCCCCCCCGTCCAACCCAGAAGTGTGCTCTGTTGGCTTTTGAAATGGAATTCCGTTGCAAGGAATTTTAGGTTAATAACGGCTTTTCCATATGTCTCCTTATCAGCTTCAGCATGACCTGTGGAGCACAAATGGCTGAATTTTCTCTTCTTTCAGACTGTTAAGAAGCTGAAGTCTCAAGGGGACCGTTGCAATTTCCAGTGGAACCAGCTACCTTTCCCCACGCTTTTTGTTTTTTGACACGCCGGTAGTTTCCAGAACCAAGAGTGCTACTAACTACTTCTTAAACTATTATCTCAGAAAATGCGAGGGGGTTTATTCTATTAAGACTGGCATTTTTTTAAAGAGTCCCATTTTTCTTTTCACTTTTAGCTAAAAAGTTTCAGATTGCAGCTCATCCATCTTACTGACATCCAAATACCCCTCCCCCACAAAAATACAAGAACAAATATCAGTAACCCACAGCTATGTTATTGGTAAAAGGAAGAGATAAGTTTAACAATGGGCCAGATCCTCCGCTGGTATAAATCAGTAGAACTCTACTGAAATCAGCGAAGGGACGCAATGGAATGATCTCAGATTCCTGTTGCTCTCTGGGGCATTGCTTCTTGCTTCTCTCTCTCTCCCTCCAGGTTTGTCGCTGACGGTGTGTTAGCCAGGCCTGGCATAGCTTCCTCTGCAGTGACACTGCCATGGAACTCTGAAGCCAGGATAGGGCGACCAGACAGCAAATGTGAAAAATCGGGTCAGGGGATGGGGGGTAATAGGAGCCTATGTAAGAAAAAGACCCAAAAATCGGGACTGTCCCTATAAAATCGGGACATCTGTTCACCCTAAACCGGGATTATACTTGAAGGCCAGAAGGAAGAAACTGTTGCTACAGATCCAGACCTAGTTGATCAGGAAGACCATAAGGACCAAAAAAATTGGGCAGAACAGGGGGCTCTTAAATATCCATATCATTACATACTGTTTCCTATAATTATTCATGACAGATACACTTTCTGGAAGAAATGTATGAGTTTCACTTAGTGAGTCAACCAGCTTGACAAGAAAGCCTGGCACTTAAGTCCCCATAAAAGTACTTTTTAGACTTAGTTTCTAGCAGATGCTGCCATATGATGTGTAGGGAGCATGATCTACAGTTAAGGCTCTGGACTAAAAGTCAGGAGATCTGGGTTGTATTCCCAGCTCTACTTCAGACTTCTCTTTGACCTTGGCACTTAAAGCCAGATCCAACTGAAGTCAGCGGAAATTTTTACTAGAGATTTCAGTGACAATCGGATCAGGTTCTTAACAGCTCAGTGCCTCATGTTCTTCATCTATTACATGGGAATAACAATATTTACCTACCTTCTCAGGAAGGTCTGAGGCATAAATCAGTACTTTGAGATCCTCAGATGGCAAGCACCATGTAAGTGCAAAGCACTCTTGAGTTATTACATATTTTGGAAGTTCAGAGTAGTTAATGTTACCCAAGGAAAACCACCTCAAGGCTAACAAAATCCAACAAAAACAACATAAGAAAGAAAGGTCTTAAATGTGTACATTGGCAATCAAAACCAAGTGTAGCCTGTATTGCAAGGATAGGAAGAAAGCTGTCAGAAATTGTTATCCTCAGTGAGCTTTTGAGGCGAGATCTGAAAATATTATCTCTATCTTGTGCAGATCTTTGGGTTACTATAAAGGTGACAGCATTCCATTTTCAACATGCTCCAACGACTTACCAGTAGAACTGAATGATACATCTTAATTAACATTGCTTTCCCCCCCACCCCCCGCAACGTTCACACCGTCAACAGCCCAATGTTGCCATGAAACTCACATCAAATCTCATAATCAAATTTGTTGTCCTTTGCATTCATTCCTTATCTACATCTAATATACCTGGCATTTTTGGAAATTTTTATTTTTTTCTCCCCTCTGTGTGTGTGGTTTTTATTATAATTCATAGGCAATTCCTTGACAGCAACAACAACAACAAAATCTTGGCAGAAACTGACTTGAAGGAGCTATGTTTGTGATGTTCAATGAACTTCCTAGCTACCAATAATTCCAGTTGGCTGGATTTTCTTAAACTACATCCTCTCCTCTGCAGGGTGTGTAAGTGGTCAGCTCCCCACAGTTTACAGAGATCCAACTGGCTGCATAAGGCTGCCTTCGAATGGGTACTGCTTGGGAGGAGGGGGAGAGAAAGAAGTTTATTAGTTCTTTTTTCTCGTTTAAAGAAGTTGCTTCTCCCGAGTCTAAATATTTACTGCCATTTCTAGACAAAAAAATTAATAAAACTATTTGTTAAGCAAGATTCTGATTCCCAATTATTTTGCCTTTGCATCGTTTAAAAAAAATCCAACTTTGTTTGTGCATTCTTATTGCAAACACAATGCCAACAATGGCTAAATAGACAGCATAATAAATAGCATCACAATGCTAACATAAAGGCCTTTCTGGTACTGCATACAAAATATAAACTGTGCCATTCCATTATTATTCTGCAGGCCTCGCTGAAACAGTGCAGTTGAAATTCCACCCCCAATGTGCATCTAATCAGCCATTCAGAACCTCTTAATGACTTGTCAGTTCTTTGCCCTGCCATTTTCTGTCCAATTAATTCTTTTATTGTGCACCGGATAAAGGAAGACAAAGGCCTTCCATGCAATAATGAATCATTAAAATTCAGCAGCTCCTCTCTTGTGCTCTTGGCTTCTCACCAGTAACTCAGCCTGTTTTGCATTCGTTATGTGTGTGGTGGTTAAAATTCACTCTACCTCAAACAAGACCTTTCAAAAGACTTAACCCTTTCCAGGATGGAGAATTCAACTACCATATGGTAAATTTTTAAAAAATTTAAAAAGGAGGGGGCAGACTGTGTGTGTGTGTGTGTGTAAGTTGGGTGTATTATGTATTAACGTCACATATCACAGTATCACATGCACGCGCACACACACACACAAACATGTATATTTGAGAGTGACTGTAGGAAATGATAGTGTGTGTATGTATTACTGTAGGCTAAAACTGTACAACCTGCATGCCAGCAGGCTTCTAAGGAGCGGTCAACACATCAATTTGCATTGGTTCAGCTAAGCCACTGCAAACTCCTGTGTGGATGTTCACTTTGGATTACGAGTGGCCTCTTTCTTAGTCATAAGCAACTGATGCTAAAATGCAATGAGCCTGGCTTAAACCGGAATCTGAGTGTCCACACAGCCTTTTTGCACAGGTTTAACTAAATGAGGAAAAAAATCTCCCCTTCACTTAAAGCACTGCAACACTGCATGTAGACAAGCCCTAAATCCATATTGAGGCACCGTGGTCACAACCCAGTGAAGTCAAGAGAGGTCGACAGACGTGCTGGATCTGGGGTATAAAGAGACTCTTCTCTTTAGGGGACTAAATATAAGCAGCAGGGGCAAGATTTTCAATAGTGTTTAGGTGACTAAAGATGCAGACAGGGGCTTAGTGGGATTTTTAAATGCACCTCCACAGGTTTTGGTTATAGATACTGTGGGGCAGATCCTTTGCTGTCAATTGTCATAAGGCCATTTTTAATTTATGGAGATATCCTATCTCCTAAAACTGGAAGGGACCTTGAATCCTGCCCACTGCCTTCACTAGGGGGACCAAGTACTGATTTTGCCCCAGATCCCTAAGTGGATTGAACTTATAACCCTGGGTTTAGCAGGCCAATGCTCAAACCACTGAGCTATCCCTCCCCCCCCTTAACTTCAATGCAACTGTTCACAGCTGCTGAGGCTCTGCGCATGTATCTCAACTTGCTATAAACTTATCACCAAGAGCCCTGGCTCTACGGATCTAAGAGATTATGTGTGTATATATATGTGAGAAAGAGAATAATTGATTTTCTGATTTCAGTTTGAGAGCAAATATTAAGCATGGGCTATCTAGTTTTACTGGAAGATATTGCTTCTCGGTTTACTTCTCATTTAGCAAGGTTCTAAAGGACAATACACTTTGTTTCCACCTAAACCACAAACCCAGCTTCTGCAGAAGCCACAGCCCCTGGGATGAAATCAGCACTTCACCTTCACTGCAAGCGCCCTGGGAAGCCCACTGACTGAATGCTAGAAACCCTTTGGCTCAGCTCCTTCCCGCATACTGCACCTGGGCCAATCATTTCACTAGGCCTGAGTGGAGCAAAGAGTCAGAACAATCAAGCCTGGAAAACCAAAGGTTTGGGTCACTTTTGTTTCACATCTGTTGGAAGCTGGGGTAAGAAAAACGATCGCTGGGACTGATCCCACCCTGTTACTTGGTGGCTGGGAGGAACTAGTTGGAAATCCGTGTTGGTCTGGCAGCAGGACTGCAAAAGAGAGAAGCGATTTGTCATAGGCACCAGTTTTCAGTCGGGATTGTGGTATGGCCTCTCGGGTCCTGTTTTCTGCTCTGCCGCTGAGTCACGGGGAAAGCAGGCTGGGTTCCGCCCAACTTCATGGGATCATGCACCCCTGTGCAGAATGGACTTAACACACCACCATACTGCTTGGGTTCCTGTTACCCCGGTTCACACTCACTTTGCCCACGTGTAAATAATGATGCCAGGCAGTGGAGAATCAGGATTTATGTGCCTCAGTTTCCCCATCAGTAAAATAGGAACAATATTTTTCCGACGTCTCGGGAGTGTAGTGAGGCTTAGTTCACTAATGCGACTTAGGGGCTATGGTGATGAGCGCCACTGGGCTGAATAAAGCATTGTGAGAATCTAGGCTGATGTCAGCATAGCATGTGAGTGCAAAGTGATGTTTAATGTTGAGTTTCATGCACTTCTCCGTGCTCTGTGAAGAGCATCGATGAAGGTGCTGTTTGCTCCCAAAGACAAGTCGTCTATACCAGCACCAAGGAAACCACGATTCCCGGGGTTTTTAGTTCCTTGAAGATGAAGGTACAGGCACGGGCCTCAGTTTAGTCAACACAGTTCCAGGAACAAGATGCCAAGAACAAAATCTTAGTTGCAGAAGGCAGCAGTCTGCCCAGTTTGATGCTGTTATTGGACCATAGGTTAATGATGTTTCTCTGGCTAGCTCCCGAGCTGTGTGAGACTTAATGGGCCAGAGTCTCCGCTCATGTATACTGGTTCATTTCACTGGCTGTAGCACCATTGATTTCCATGGACTTACTCTCGATTTACATCAGGGTAAGCGGCAGGAGAACCAGGCCCAGTTACCTTGATCTGCAGGGATCTGGACAAACCTTGCGTCTGGTTTTGTGTCAATGGGGCGCATGCACTCCATGCCCAGCTTTCAAATACCCCCCAAAAGAATGGCAGCATTCCACGCTCCCTTTGCACAGGTGTAAACACCCCCACCAGCTCTGAGGGGTGGAGAGGAAGGTGCAGCAACTCCACCAGCGAGCCCTGGGGTTGGAGCAGTGCTGAGCTTGTCTCAGAAGCCGGTCAAGTTGCCAGGTCCTTTTTGTTTGGGGGTTACAGCTTTTTAGTTTGCCGCAACAGGAAGGTCTAATTCCTCCACGTCTGGCTAGGGTCTTGGTCTTGGCTTTATTGCATCATGCCTTTGCATATACAAAACTGTGGCTGATGCTTCCCCTGCACTTTGCATCGCCAACACATTTTTCAGGGATTGAGTTTCATGGTCACGCTTGCTTCCAAAACCGCCTCCGACTGACGAACATAGGACATGCCACACGGCGTGGCACAGACCAGGAAGTCCAATGTCCTATCGCTGAACGTGTCCAGGACCAGCTGCTTCCGAGGAAGGTGCAGTCAGATTGTGCAGATCCACTCTGATGATTTCATATGCCATCCCCTGCCACAAAGGGCTTTCCAATTTGCTTTGCATTAAAACCCACTTTGCCAGTGCTCAATGTTCAGGGTATAAGATGAATAGATTTTTAAGGCCAGCAGGGATCATTAGGTCTAGTCAGATCTTCTGTATAACACAGGCCATGGTATTTCCAGGGGCGGCTCCAGGCACCAGCGCAGCAATCACGTGCCTGGGGCGGCAAGCCGCGGGGGGCGGCCTGCCAGTCGCTGTGAGGGTGCCAGTCAGGCGGCTTTTGGCGTCCCGCCTGCGGGAGGTCCGCCAGTCCCACGGCTTTGGCGGTAATTCGGCGGCAGGGACGCTGAAGGCGCGGCACTGGAGGACCTCCCACAGGCATGCCGCCAAATCCGCGTGACCAAGGGACCGCCCGCAGGCGCGACACCGAAAGCCGCCTGACTGCCATGCTTGGGGCGGCAAAAACCATAGAGCCGCCCCTGGGTATTTCATCCAGTTACTCCTGTATGGAGCCCAGTAACATTTGTGTGACTAAACTGTCTCTCCCAGAAAGGCATTCAGTCTTTAGCGGAAGATGTCAAGAAATGGAGAATCTCCCACTTCCCTGGGCAATTTGTTCCGAAGACTCATTGTCTTCACTGTTAAATGGCGGTGCAATGTATTTCAGGAGGGAGAAAAGGGAATAAGCAGGTAGATGGATGTGGGGTCAATCAAAATGGAACAGCTTCAACAGTAGTGCTTCCCGCTGACGGGCACTATGGAGCAGCGTTGCTGGGCTGCAGCAGGAGTTCTGAGGGCTAGCGATTTTGGTCCGCCCGTAGGGCTGGGGAACTGAATGGACGATGTCAGTCTCTTTTCTGTGTACTGCTCCTTTAAATGGAGCAAAGTCTCTCTCTGCCGGCTGCAGAGGCAGCTGTAAAGCATCAGGCACTTTGTGCTTCGGTTCAGGTGCAGACTGTTACATGGTGAGTCACAGTGCACTCTGCCTTTCTCTCTCCGAGATCTAGAGCTTGCCTCTTCGTTCAGCACACCCGGTATATGCCACTGATGTCAGCTCAGCACTATGGTCATTCAAACATTACAGCACTTGGAAGGTGGGTAATATTATCTCCCTTTGTGGAAAATGAGGCACAAGGAGGCAAAGTGACTTGCCTAGGGTCATCCAGACAGTTAGTGTCAGAGGCAGAATTAGCTCCTAGGTCTGAATTTCAGTCTCTGATAGGCCCAAGGCCGTAGTAATTATTGAAATATGACTGCAGTGTATTTACACAGTAGAAAAAGTTTGGTTCATCTAAAATTTGAAAAGCTCAATTCGCTGCATTGATTAATCTGATGATAGAAAGTCAGTATTTTAAACTCTGGCATTATTAAATCTTAAAAGAAAAAGCCCATCCTCCTGCCTATAGCAACAAGTTGGGACAACATTTGGTACTAGGACAACAACAGTGTAACAGAGGGTGGAAACTGTCCCATTCTGTTTTCTTCCTCCTTTGAGAAGGATCAGTCTCCATTTTGCACCTTCTCTCTGCACAATCTGCAAATGTTGCTTCAGAGCTAAATCCATGTTGTCCAGGGAAGGGGTGTTGCCAGTTCTCAGGGTGTTAGAGCAAGGGTCACACTATCTGGTATTTTTCTTAAATCCCCAGCTCCTGGAGTCAAGTGATCATGTGAGACTCTCAGCTCTTTTTTTTTTAATTTGGAATGTTTTCAGCTCTGGGGGTTGCAGAAATAAGTTTGAAACTGGGCACCTCCCTCCCCACAAACAGAGGATCAAAAGTCAACAAGAACCCTACACTTATTATTGTTTATATTTCATTATTTCAGCCAATCTCTTGATTTGGGGTGGGAGCTGACTTCATGACTTTGGAGCCGACAATTTCGGGTTCGTCTCCTAATGTGACAATATCGCCCCTTCCAACTGCGTTCTCCTGCTTTCTCTCGCTTAGCTGCCTGAATCTCCTCTCCTGCCCTAGTCAAATCCTTTCACAGTCCCTAGGACTAAACTTAAAGGGCCTGATTCTCCTTTCTTGCACTGGTAAATCTGGAGTTACTCCATTGAATTCAATGACCCCAGACCTACAGCTGCAACCCAGAAGCACACAGGACAGATGGGTGTGCGAAGGCGATTTCTGTGCCCATCAGGGCAGCCTATGGAGTACTCTGAACAATGCGAGCTGCCAATGGCCCCAAGGTGCTGCCATAGCAGCTGGAGGTTGCTGACGAACAGAGAGATCCTGGCTGCATCCTCTTTTCTCCAGCCATGCTTCGATGCCAGGCGTGGGGGCGGGGGGGGGGGGTTAATGTAGGCACCATTACAGCAGCTGTATACAGGGGTGATCCGCCCAGGCTGGCTTCAACGGCACCATGTGGCCCGGAGACTCTGTGCCATTAGATTGACACTGGTGCCAATCTGCTGTGAGAAGAGAATCTGACCAATCAAGGCTAAGAAACTCTTGGGGGTCCAGACTCTCAGGATGTGGGAACCTTAGTGAATGTGCCGGTTTGTTGCCTTTAACATCACAGCAAATGTCCTAATGCTCCGGAGGTTTGAATAACCAATGGAAAATCGGATGCCAAAATGGTTCAGCCCGTTTGCTGGTGGGACCCTATGCTACATGATCCTCTGGCTGTGAATTACCTCTGCCCTACCTCGAGCTGGCTGGCATTGCCAAGGCTGCCAATTTGAATGCCAGTGGCCTGTGTTGGCCTGGCAGTGGCTTGAATAATATGCTCGCTGCAGCCCTCACTTATTTCAGGTTTTTTCTGCAATTTGTGGGGAACATGCAGACAGAGGGCTTTCCCCCTGTGGCCACTGCAACACAAAGAGCTGTTTTCTTCACACCTACCTTTCAGTCTTTTGCGAAACCTACATGAAAACCGACAACTTTGAGCGTTCCTCAAGGGAGACCAAGGAACTATGCAATTTGAGGGCAATGTAGGACATGTCTTATTTTTAACGGCCGCATCAATGCGGACTTTGTTCACCCAAATCCAAGCTCGGCAGCCCTTCGGTAATCCGGACAGACGGATGCATCCATCTTCGCAAAGTATTCATTTGACGAGCTGTTTGGAACAGGCCAGCGTTCAAAGGGTTAAAAAGGGTCGGAGCGAAGCCTTCTTTAGGAAGGTTGTCGCTCTGCGGAGTGACATGGTCCTATTCAGCCGGACCATGATCTCTGTAGCATTTCTACTGTGCAATAGCCCAGTCTCCCCTCCTCTCCCCTCCCCATACGTGCACATAAGGGGAAAGGGGAGAAGAACCATCCCTGGGGACATTTAATACAAGCCTGGACAAAGCAGTACAAAATACACCTCTACCTCGATAGAACGCTGTCCTCAGGAGCCAAAAAATCTTACCGCGTTATAGGTGAAACCACGATCTATTGAACTTGCTTTGATCCACCGGAGTGCGCAGCCCCCCCCTTCCCCAGAGCGCTGCTTTACCGCGTTATATCCGAATTCGTGTTATATCGGGTCGCGTTATATCGGGGTAGAGGTGTATACTGTAGGGAGCACTCGTATACAGGAAGGGGGCATGCGGGTAGGTTAGGTGTGCAGATGTGTCCCTCTTTAGAGAGGGGCAGGGATCTCTTCCCAGTTTCATGCCTCAAAATGTCCAGGGGGGGGGGCGGGAAAATCTCCCCTGGATTAAAAAACTGTCTTTTTAACAATTGCCCATTTCCCATTACCAGTTACCCGCTGTGTGATGCAATTGCAAACCAAAAGGGAAGGAACCATAAAATTCTGTGTGACTTGCAGGAGCTCATCCACTCCCCTTATTTTTAGGGAAATTTTCTACATCAGATTCCAACGTCCAAGAAATGCTCTCGTGCCAGGGCACTCCTTTCCCCTTTTGTCTTGGGCCCTCAAGTCACGCCAGAGTGACAATCCCAGAGCAGGGCTGAGGAAAAGCTCGAAATGTGGCCTTCACTCTTCTTCAGGGCTTGCAGGTTTGTTGACCTGTGACTCCTATGAAAAAGCCCACATCTCACATAGAAAGCTTTATTATTATTATTTTATTTTTAAAATTGAATGCTGTCATAGAAATCTTTGACTTGGAGACTTTCCATTTCTTAGCCATAAACTTAATACCGAACAGTAAAAAACGTGCAATGAAAGTTGATATCATTCCAGGAAAAATGATAATATAGAGGACTGGAAGGGACTTTTTTTATGATCTAGAGAAATGTGGCTATGGTCTATAAAACCAATTTCCTCTTTCTTACTTAATGGTACATTCTGTCCAGCTCAGATAAAATAGCAAACATTCATTATTGTCAGTACAAAGAAATGAGGAACTTGTATCTTGTTTTTTCCTGTGATTAACTCAAGAACTCTTTATTAATAATAGCCTGAGGTCAAAAATCTGATCTCTGTTACACCTGAGCTCATTAACTTCAGTGGAGAATTACAACTGTGTAACAGACGTCAGAATTTAGCTCTAGGTAGACAATAGTCTTCTTCATAGATCTGAGCTGAACTATTGAATCAGTCCAGTAACTTCTGCTGGTTGCATTTACATGTAAGATGAGATAAAAGAAAGATCTGTATAAAATATATATAAACCACAAATCAGTAGAGCTTTCCGAGGAAACGAAAATGTGCATATATCTCTGAGTGTGAATCTAGGTACGGGTGCTCTGAAAAATATCTATTTGAATATACTATTTTGTATAATTCACTAGGAATAAGTAAGTAATCCCATGAATTTAGACTGTCTAGCAGCTTGACAAACAACCACCTTGCAACTTCCTTGAATTTTATGTGGTGTGAATATTTTTGACTCTCTGGGCTGACCAGGAAGAGTTTGATATAAATATTCAGTATTAGATATTCAAAATTAGAGCTGCATTGGTAAATTATGACTGGTTATGTAAGTCACATGGTATTGTTTCACTCCTTGAATAGATAAGTGGCTCAGATTCTCAAAGGTATTTAGGTGCCTAACGCCCATTAATTTCAATGGCACTTAAGTGCCTAAATCCCTTTGAGGAGCTCAGCCACCATAACTTATAGTAAGCACTTTGGGTGTGAATATTCATGAGTATACATTTGAAATTTGCCTCCTGCAAATATTAGTAAGGCTAAACTCAATCCGTGAAATGTTTTTGGAAACCAAATAGGTCCGGAGCACATCCCAACACAAATTCATTTAAATGAATATTTGTGGAAAAAATGCAGCATTTTCCTGGCTCTACTGGTTAGAAATAGACTAAAAGAGGGTTAATCCAAGATGCCTGGAAAGCCCCCATCTATGTCTTTCTCTAGAAGATGGTACTTCCCAGAATGTTGTCAAAGCATCAGCCAATCAATATTTGCTGTGATGTCATTCTCTTTTGGGGCGTGCTATAATGTCACACCTGATGACCTGCTTCTGCTCCTCAGACCATCGCTCTGAGCCAACATCACCCATTAGTTGAGAGACATGGGTAATATGTTCAGCTCAAACATAGGCTTGAGCTAAAGGGGAGTTACCTTCTCAAGGAGGAATCTGCGTGGCTTACTGATAGTTTTAATGCAACAAACTTTAACCAAAATAAAACTTTTGGGACTACATTCAATATATGCACTTCTGTAAACAGGTCTGTTTAGCTAAAAGCCATGTGCCAAACTCATCTCTGACACTGAAACGAAAAAGATGAATTTGGCCCTGTGTTTTTTACCTTGTAAGGGGCCAGATTCTCGTACCCTGGCTCATTTGAAGTAGAACTGTACTCCACAGTCAGCACCACTGATTTCAGTAGGACTGCTCTTGGGATGACCTGGAGTAAGGGCATCAGAACCTGGCCCTAAACATCTTGTCGACTTAATGGGTGTATTCCCCGTTTTAGTGTTTCACTGGTGTTCTTTCTTGTTGTTTACATGCGAATAAACATTGCCTTTGGAGCATAGTGTAATCTGTTGCAGCACAGAAAGTAACTTCTGACGAGTCCTCGAGCGCTGTTTCGCCAGCCATGGTGCGAAACAGAGACTTTGTGCCATAGCATATTGTCCATTGTCTTTTACTATGTGCCTGGGTGCCCTACAAGGCATAGCCCTGCCCCTCTTGACTTGAGGCAAAAGTTCATATGTCATGATTAGGCAAGAAACAACGTGATTTCTGTCAGAGTCAAGGACATTTGACTCAAACTGTAGAGAGTTTCCAGAGATGTATTTCAATGCCAGAAAGTCACTGTTGTGCTTTCAGATAGTAAGATATACCCATAGGAAGGGAGCACGTGGAGGCAGAGAAAGTTAAATAGAGCATCTAGTCCTACATGAGGCAGCGTTGCCTGTGGGGTAGAGCACTGGACTGGAACTCAGGAGACCTAGGTTCTATTCCCAGCTCTGCCAACGTCCAGCTGGATGACCTTGGGCAAGTCACTTACCCTCTCTGTGCCAGTGTCCCCCATCTGTAACATGGCATAATGATACTGACCTCCTTTGTGAAGTGCTGTGAGATCTCCTGATGAGATAGAAGACCCAACGGAGTTAAGTTGTGTAGGGCAGGTGTGCGTTTGTTCAGATTACTAAAGTCACTTTCACCTACACTAGAAAGATACCAATCGAGTTTGCTTGCGCCTATATGTTGGGCCCAATCCTGAACAGAGTAGAGGCCCTTTAACTGTCCTTAAAGTCAGTGAGACTTTAGGATGCTCAGCGCTTTGCAGGATTGGGTCCTTGTGACCAAATGTTCCTAGCGAGCCCATTTCTCTGTTCATGGCCACTTACAAATGGTTGAGTCATATCATGACTGCATGTTTGGGGGTGGGGAGGAGAGGATGAATTTCATTGGCTTTCCAAGTTCCCGGCCTAGTCAATTGTATGTTGTGGGACAGATCTTCCCCTGGAGCAAACCTGTTAACTCTAGTGGCGCTAAGTTGATTCATAGTTATAAGAATCTGGCCATACACAGACATTTTTTAAACTTTTCTATTTAAAGTGGAGGGCCCGATCCTGGTGGCTTTTGCCATTGACTACAAGAGGAGACGTTTGGGGACTGCAGTTTGTAATAAGAATGGCACAAACGATGCCACCCTATTACATGATGCTATTTTTTTAAAAGGTAACTATAGGAGGAAGTACTGCTCTTTCCCTCAGAGCAGGCAATGGTATCTCTTTGCTGTAGAGTTGAATAATCTGTCTTGCTCAGTGCTAACAAGAGCTAGTATACTGCTTGAAGCTCGTGTTGTAAACTGGGGTGGGGGGGGGGAAGTGTCTCTTCCTAAAGCTGCAGAAGAACTTTGGCTTGCAGTGTAATAAAGTAATTTTGCCAGCAGTTTTGTAAATGAGCACAGAGAAAATGGTGTCCTGTTACAGATGCTTTGGCAAGATAGCTCTTGGCAGATACTGCAACCAGCAAATTCACTTTGGGTCTCTGTTGTTCACAGACTTGATTAATATTCTCTACGTTCATTAATTGTCATCACATTTATTTTCCTGGTTTAAAAGATTTTCCAGGGTTGCCTTGAAACCAAGTCTATAGCCCGTTTCCGTGATTCCCAGACAGAAGCTTTTGTGAATTCCACACGGTTTCCAAAAACCCTTCTTCCCAGTTAAGCTCCAGCCTGAAAAATCTTGCCCCAGTTTGCCTAAACTAGTAGGACCAAATTGAAATGTGTTTTTTTTTTTTAAAGTCACAAAATGTAACTGTTTTAATGACTATATTTAAAAAACCACTACATGCAACATATAATTTTGTTGCTATCGTAATTAAGAGGTATTTACAAGAGCTCACCAGCCAGACAACAGAATCTGTTACTCTTTAAAATTCCTATATACTGTATAGAACAAAGTGACCTTGGTTTAAAACCATGGCATTCAATCCTGCAAATCTTTACTCGTGTGAGTATTTCCACTGAAACCCTTGTGATGACTCCGTATGAGAAAGGGTTACTCAGTTGAGTAAAGATTTCCAGACTCAGCCCCATCTTCTCTAAATGCTGGTAAAGTGGCAGTAGGAGAGGGGGGAATTCCCTGGGCAATGTTATTTCACTTTAATTGCAATTAAATCAGTTCTTTCTCTAGTGTTGTTTTCTGAGTTTCATTAAGTGCACAGAATTTTTTTTAATATAATGAAAAACACAACACGTGGTTGATAAAAAGCAATTTTTTTTAATTTTATCAAATTGATCTGTACAAAAGTTAGCATTGCTTAGTCAGAAGCTAGTGAACAGAACAGATAAGTAACAGCTGAAGTCTTTCAAACTTTATACAGAAAAATAGATTGCATAAAAATGAGTTTTCTGTAACTTCCCCCACCCCCACATCCCCAAAAGGAAATATGCAAAAAATACTTTTAGAAAAAGAGTAGGAAACATAGAAAAGGTAAAAAGAAGATAACCTCTGAAATGTGTTTAAGATTTACAAAGTTTTTAAAGGCACAAGTTACCATAAAATAGATGGTTATTATATGCTCAGCATACAATGGAAGAAGTAGAAATATATCAATGAATATTAGTCTAAAACTAAGTACCTAAAAAAATTTAGTGGAGAAGGTTTTAGTTTCACAGCTTGATGGATGACATCTGGTCCCTAGAAGCCAAAATTAATGTGGACTAATTTCTCATTAAATTACACCTTTCTATAAACTGGCCTTGGTTCTGAAAGTGTACAAAAATTCAGTGATGCCTTCAAATCCAATTTAATATCTTGAAAGCAGCTGGCAAGGAAAATCCCCACTGTCCTGCTCCTTTTTCCAATCATTTAGCCGTTGAATTTCATAACTTTGCTTCCCCCCCCCCCCCCCCCCCCCACACACACACACCCTTCCTTTTATTGTTTTGGATTTGTGTGTCAATTTCAGAGTTGTGACTGGTTCTGTGGGACATACTGGTTATTTCAGCCCCTCTCTCAAACACAATTCCGCAGTGGTTAAAAAATATACTCATAACACCATTTTATTGGATCGTCTCCACTATTTTTTTATGCTTCCCTCTGCCCCATCTTTAATTTTTTTTTAAATTCTACTTTTTGCACAAAAATTACTTCATTAATTAAAAAGACAAAATACAGAACATAAATACATATTAAACAGATTTCAAAAAAAAAAAAAAGAACAAAAAAAACCACCAAACACTTTTAAGCTTCCAAAAAACAAAAATGAATGTTAACTACAGCCAAACCTTGCTTAGAAGAACTCTTGACTAAAACACACACCTCAGACATTTAATTGGTTGGTCCTAGCCGACTCGGATATGTTCCCACAAGATCGTTATATGGAATAGCTGAAATTTTTTGTATATATTAATTGGTCCTAGTGAGTTCTTGCCTCCAAGGTTGGTCCGTATCTCACATTGCAATAGACCCTTAAAGTCTTGTACATTTTTCCACTCAGACGTTCAAAACTAATAAGTTCGCTTCAGTCCTCACAGAGGAGTCAAATAGTTTTGTCCTTCATTTATTCAAAAGGAATTTTCCGTCCGATAGGTTTTGTTTTCATTAAAGAAAAATAGAACTCTGTCTTTTAAAAGTTTGGAGATTTCGAAGCAAGCGGACATCCAGTCACAATGAATAGAGTTCCCAGTGGCTCAGCAGGCACTTAGGAAATTGCCACAGCACTCCACTTTGTTTTTCCTTCATTCCTTCATTAGTGCATATAGTTTTGGGAAGACCTCTCAGACTCCTTCCGTCCTCTAAGGCCTCGTCAGGGTTGTGTAGACAGGCTGGTCCCAGTTAGCAGTGGGGCTGTGAGCGGGAGGGATGGACAAGCCGTTCAGGATGGGTGTGGCGTAGGGGCGCCGTGAGGAATGGAAATACGGATACTGGTAAATGCTGGAGGGATACCCGGAGTAAGGGTTGTAATAATTAGAACTCTGGAGGTCTGTATAGTCGCACTGCGAGCTGGAGAAAGAGGCAGCCGCTGTGGCGGTTGAAGCCGTGGTGGCACAAGCCTGTGCACTATAGGAACCGTAGTCGGAGTGAGTTGGAGACCCATGGGATTGGTCACTGTAATGACTTGGGCTGAGTTGCTCCGTTTTGATGTGTGGTCTCTGCTGGCTGGTTTCATTTAAAGTAGGGGACACCGAGGCTGGGCTTTTGTGAGTCCAAACTTGGGCTGCTCCACTGGTGCCGTTGGCTGAATGGGAATAGGAAGGGCCGTAAGACCCTGCTGAGGAGTTCTGCCCGTGGTCAGCCGGCATGGCCGAATGGCCATTCAGTGGCAAATACTGGTCAAGCTCACGCACGTCAAAGGTCTCCATGTTAATGACCTCGCTGCTGAGTTCAGAGATGTCCACATTGCTGAAGTCTATGTTCTGACGGCCGCTCTCCACTAGGCGGCGCCCCTCGTGTTTCAGCTCTTGCTTGCTCCCATGATGAAGATCCGTTTTAGGGGTGGTAGGAGGGGTGGGTGGTCCATGAGTTTGCCCTAAAGACAAAAAAACACATTTTTAAAATGAAAGGATTTGATGGCCATTTGGGGGGGGCGGGCAGGCAGTTTATCATCTTTTAGCTATTCAGAAACTCAAACGCTGGATCTTTAAATAAAACATTGTATCGAGAAAACGCGTTAAAGATGGGCAGATGTCACCATAGATCTCCTGAGCCAATGAGCCCAATCCTCAAATGGTATAAACTGGCTTCAGTGGTACTATGTTGATTAACACTAGCTGCAGATTACGTTTTCACTGGACTCTGAGACACTGAGCCCAAGGTTAATACTTTTGTGGGGTTACTGCAGAAGTACTCCATGAAATCTTTGGAGAGGCAAAGACATCTAAAACTAATTCCTTGACCAGAAAGTGCAACTGAGTTTCACGTCAATGGAAATGGTTCAGACTTTCTTAACAAGGCAGTAAATGAAACTCTTATTCTGTATATAAAAACTCATACTAATGCAAACTTAAAGAGAAGAGAGCGGGGGAGGAAAATCTCACAGACAGGATTCATAATAGGGAGAACAAACACGTCTGAAATTACAGGACATTAGCAATACTTTTGGAATCTGTCAACACTAAAAGTTTGCCAATTCAAAGCTCCACTTCAGAATCCAGAAGGGTTGAGATGAAATTAGTCTTGATCTCTAGGGCTTATTCTTGAGGCATCTTCAAAGTTACCAATTAATAATTAACTCTGATTATATCTGTTAACTCTCTCTTCCCCACCCCCCACCCCCGACCCTGCTGATACATTAGTGACGGTTTGAAAATATAGATTTGTTTATTTTCTAATAAATAGGATTCAGCCCTGTCAATGGATGTTCCTATATCACACACATCACCAAGGTATCTGGGACCTTCCACTGTCTTCAAGGGAACTGCTTAGAGTATCCCATTGTAAGGGCCCAATCCTGCAAACACATGCAGGCTTCCAAGTGTGTGTGGAAGCGTTATCAGAGCTAGACGTGAAGGCAGGAATTTTCCCTTTTGTTTATTACAGAACCTGACTGTTCTACTGGGATAATAAATCTTGGCAAGACTCCTTACCTGTGTGATCACTGTGATGGTGAGAATCTCCCACACCTCCTAGCCCGGTGTCTGCTTTGTAGATCTGGCTCCCTGCATGATGACTGAGCTCGGCTCCTGAATCAGAATCGCTCTGGCCAGCTTTTACACTTTTCCTCCTCCGGGGCTGGTATTTATAATCCGGATGATCCTTCTTGTGCTGAACCCTGAGCCTCTCAGCTTCTTCCACAAAGGGACGTTTCTCATTTTCACTTAACAAACTGTTTTATATTTTAAGAGGAAAAAAAAATAGTAAATTACATGTTGCTTAAAAAGCAAACTACAAATGTCTTATGTTTTCAAGCATTTCTATCTCTAGCTTACAGGCATTGATTCAGCAAACCAATAAATTAAATCACAAAATAAAGTTTTCACTTGTAACAAGTACAATTTGTTTTACTTGTTGCATGTATTGCAAATATCAGCTAAAGAGCTGTTAAAGCATCCACTCTGGATATTGATAACAGGGCAAAATGTTGTGTTTTTTTATTTTAAAATTTAATTCCATATCCTGCTCCTAAATATTATTGCTATATTTCACATGTAAATCATGCTGCACTAATATGAGTTAATCATTTCTGATCATCTCCAGTTCTGTTTGAGCGTTTGTCGCTTGCAAAAAACCAATCAATATAAATGAGACTATTTCATTTAAAGTTTTTATTTCCTCTGGAGCTCCTATTTGAAAACTTCCTGCCGATACCCAAACCATAGTTGTTTAATGTAGGAATACTGCTCATCAGAACAAATGCAGGATGTTTTTCTGTGTGTAATCATAAATAACTAATTTTAAAAAAAATCTATGAGGGACACAAAGAAAAAGCTTATATATATTAGTCTGACTTGCCAAAGGCAGCATTTTAAAGCATTAAAAAAATTTCTCAACTAGATGTTTTCCAGTAAACTATTAGTACTAGACAAATAAAGTTAAACATAAAATAAATGTTGAGTATATAAATACATTTGTGTAGAAAGAACTAAAAAAAAAATTATGAAAACAGTAGATGTCTATTAAAAATTATATAAAAGGTATAATTGAATTACATAGTTCATTGTAAAGTTGGTTAAATATACAAACGAGCAAGATAAATATTACAAAAAAGCCACTGTGAAGTTACTGCTAAAAAAACCCCAAACATTTCCTTGTTGTAGAAATACAATCAGAGAATCCACCCATCGTAAAAAGTTGGAGGAGGAAAAGGAGCAAGACAGACCGAAATCTCAGAAGTATTTAATTATGATGCTGGGCGCCAAGAAGAATCCTGCACCCAGTTTCTTTTAACAGTCCTTTCATTGCTCTGGACTGCAGTGAATTCTACCATAAGGCAGCCACATGAAGTACCCAGTTCATTCATTAGCCATCAGCTCGGCTGAAGAGAGACTCAGAGTCTGGAAGTTTGAGAGCGTACTACAACGCAACCATCACAGACATGCCCTTTCATGGGGAACAATCTACCCCAGCTTTGGCCATTTCTGCCGAATCAGAATGAATTTGGTTTGTCTGTTCATGTCACTAGTCTCATCCACAGACAGGAATGCTCAGAAGGTCCAATCCTGCTCCCCTAAGACTCTCATTGACTTTGATAGGAGCAAAATGGCAAAACTCTCGCTTATTTAAACAGGAGCAGGACTGGGCCAATGCTTCATTCAAGCAAAAAATCTGACTTGCGCCTCAGAGTTAGGCCTTTCATTAGTATTTCGTAAGAGGGCCCAGAACCTGAATGATGGATTTATCATTTGTTCTTTGCTACACGTTGAGCTCAATCACAATCAGTTCATTTTTAATTGTCCAAAGTGTCACAAGAATGTTTTGGTCAGGGGAAAAATTTACAATAAAAGACAATTCAGTACCCTCTTTTTCAAGGGTCCACAGCTTGAGAGATCTGTGTCCCCCAGCTAGGACCAGCCCAAAAAATTCCACCAGCATCTAACCTTCTGGACTCATCTCAAGCCCTACAACTAGCAGAACTACTGGTGCTTTTTGCTAGGATATTTCCCCCCACTATTACTGAAGAAAGTTATAGGTCTAATTGTTCAGGAACAAGGTAGCTGCAGGTAACGTTGGCCCCTTCAGTTCTCGGGACAGTCCCTCTATCTGGCCTTTGTACTAATACAGACAATTCTCCCCTGCTGCACAAAACAGGGACTAAAACCCCTTACTCTAAAGAGCAAACATTGGAACCCAGACCCCCTTAGCACTCCGTGAAGCAGTGAGCTCCTATATTAACATATCATAGGTCCTTAGTTAGGGACTCTCCATTCTGCGTCTCATGTCCCATTCTCTGGCTATCTTCAATGATTACTCTGTCCAAGCGTCTCCAAAAAAAAGGAAGACGTAAAAGCCCCATCTTTTGAGACTTTTCAAACTAGTTTGGCCTCGGCCACCAGCAACCGTAGCGGGACAACTGTGCCCTGCAGTACAGATGAACCCCTGGGACCTCTGCATCTTAAGCTTCTATAATTCTACAGTAAAATGGTCTAACTTTTGCTCACTAAATTCTTGTGTCTGGTCTCAACCCCCAGCCCTCACTCAGTATGGTCCTGTGAAAAACTACTCCAGACAAGAAGTGTTGAGGAGGGTGTGTGCATGGTGCATGTGTGTGAGCATAGTCTGTGTGTGTGTGGACAGGGTGTGGGTGCATCATGCATGTAGCACTGTGATGCCTTCTGTGTGTGGTACACGTGTGGTGCATGCATCCTTGTTGGATGCATGTGTATGTGTGTTGTTCGTGAGGTGCCTGGTGCGTGTGAGTGCACAAGCCCTGCCCGGGCCGTATGTGGGTATGTTGTGGGTGGCACATGTGTGCACGATGCGTGTTGTATGCAGCATGTGGTGCCGATGTGCATGGTGCATAGACACGGGTGTGTGCAAGCCGTGCCCAGGCCAGGTGTGCAAGGCAGGCTCTCTACCAGAGTGCAGCCCCAGCTCGGGTCCCCTCGCCCCAGCCCGGCCCCCCACTTACCGCCAGAGCTTGCCCAGGGTCTTGCTGAGCTCGGCGTTGTGCAGATGTGGGTACTGGTCAGCCAGCTTCCGGCGGGCGGCCTGCGCCCACACCATGAAGGCATTCATGGGCCGCTTGACGTGGGGCTTGGCCTTGAGCGATCCGTTGCCCCGCACGGGCATGGGCACCAGGCTCCAGTCGTAGCCCTTCAGCACCTGCGACACGGCGTCCCGGATACAGGCGGGGAAGCGCTCATCCACCTCGGCCGGTTCCCCCTTGGGGCCGGCAGGTGGGCGCGGGGCGGGGGCCGGCGGGGCGCATCCCAGCCCCTCCGAGCCGGCGGGGGACAGGGGCGCGTCGGAGTCCGAGTCCACGTGGGACATGGAGCTGGCAGTGCCCGACGGGCTGCAGGGCGGATCCAGGACTTTGTCGTGCTCCTCGGTCATGGTGAGCATGGGAAGGCGAGCAGCGGGGATGCGCTGGGGGACACCCAGGGCAAGGGGACGGCGGGAGCAACAAAACCCCCGCAGGGTCCCCGTCCCGGCGCAAGGCGCCTCCCCGGGATGCAGCAGCGCCGGCCAGATGCGCCCCAGATGTGCCGCAGCGGCGCGCCTCTGCTTCTGCCTCCCGCTCTCCACCGCGGCTGCCCCGGCGCGCTCGGCTCCAATGCGAACCTCCGGCCCCTGGTCACAAGTTTCTTTAAGCAGAGGGCGAGCGGCTCCGCCCACCGCCCCCGGCCCGATTGGTCGGACGGAGCCGTTCTCATCTGCATCCCTGCCCCCGCCCCCTCCGCTCTTAAAGAGAGAGCGTCCCCCTTTCCCCCCTTTATTATGCTTTGCCTCTCGACCCACGCGAGAGCTCGGGGCTGTGGGCTCCTGCGCGTGTCCTGCTGGCTTTTAGGAAGGCAATGGGCCCCCCCTCGTAAAGCGAGAGGCGGGTTGGCTGTGGTGTGGCTCCTTTTTGGTTTCCCGCTGCAGGAGGAGTACAGTCACCTGCGGAGGTTTTGAAAAATGTATTGATTTGGGGAGGGAGGGGAGAGGTAGGAAGTGGCTGGTTTGAGTCATTGTAGCTCTTTGCATCCCCTGAGCGGTAGTTTCAATTGCAAAGGCTCGAAATGCTGCAGGCTGGCTTAGCACCCGGCGCCTCCAGAAAACAGGGTCCCCCTCTGCTCCTCGGGGGCTGGAATTGACTTTAATTCTATTCCTGGGGGGTCTTTTCAGTGGGGGACTTCTGCTGGTGCCCTTGACACGGGCGGACAGGGAGCCCAGCTCCAGGCATGCCCAGGCTAAGAAGGACACCCCTTTTATTCTCATCGACGCACATGAAAAGAGAGCAAAAGAGGGTTTGTTCCCTCCTGTTGTGAGAGTCCCTGGTTTTAGCCACTGGGGTGTGTGTGTGTGTGTGTGTGTGTGTGTGTGTGTGTGTAACAGGGGGTTACCTGTCGATTTCAGAGTGAGAGCATGTTTTACAGTGAATGTAGACCCTTCCTAAATCAAACTGATCACATCTGCCCCCCTCCCCACAAAAGAGCTGGATATAAGGTATGTAGGAAGAGGTACAGTATCTATCCTGCAGTGCTGGGATTGGAAGATAAAGTATCCATAAGAAACGCTGTAGGGGTAAGCTGAAAATACGGGCTTGTTTGTTTTGAAGAATATTACCCTTGGGTTATCAATGATCACATCCGCAGAAACGACGTTTGCACAAGAAAGCTGCCGCTATGGGAGAGAATGCAGCGTGTAGACGGCAGGAAAAAATGTGTTGAGGGACATGTGGAAAGTTAAATGTGTGTCAGAGGGGCCATTTGCAACGCTGGCATCGTAGCCGAGTTGGCAGGCGGATGAAGGGTTAAATTATGCCACCCTCCCGGGACTCCAGGAGAAACTCAGCGAAGAGTCAAAACTTGATTGGCACGGAGTGCAAAACGGATCAGCAGAGAGAGTGGTTCTGGCGTGTCCGGGTGCAAAATGGACAGGGTCAGTTCTTCTCTGGAAATCGGACCTTGGCAGCTTCAGGCCCTTTTCTTAAAAAAAGATCGGCCGGTTGCAAAAGCTTCCCTAGTGAAAATGTATCGATCCGTCCAGCTGCTGTTTGCAGGGGAGAAATCAAGCCAAACGAGAATGAATTGATCTTTTAAAGGTTGAAAGGTGCGACGGTCTGATGTGTGTTTACACAGGGGGCGACTCCGGTTTACAGAGAGAGAGAGAGAGAGGTGTGTGTGTGTGTGTGTGTGTGTTGGGGAGGGTGGCTAATTACCTTTTTTTTTTTTTTTTTTTTTTTCAAAGTTTGAAGGTAAAGGGCATGCCTTTACCAGGAAAAGCTAGGCTCATTCCTATGAATCAAAAAAATCGCCTTCTAATCGTTATTTTTTTAAGTAAAGATGCCAACGGTTACACGTCAAGTGTACGGTTCCGGAACCAGTGCATTTCGCATCGGTGCAACAGAAAAACTAGGCGGATCGTTTATTTAAACACGACAGCAAATATTAACACAAGTCCCAACGCTGAATTTAGAAACAAAAAGCCACCGCTAACTGCAACCCCTGGCTCTGTGTATAGACAAACTCCTGGAGCGGCTAATTAATGTCCTCAAATAAGTGCTCCGTTTGGAGGGCTCCTCTCTAGAAATAAACATGGTTTTGTTGCTAAATCTGTATATTTTGGCGCTTCTCTGTCCTGTTTCCTTCTTTAATATTTACTCCTTCCTAGCTGTAGTGAGCCTGTAGCCCTCGGTATTATACCTGCCCTGGGAAAGTGAGATTCACTCATCTCCAACAGATCAACTGAAAAGAAACATGACTGTTTGAACGTAATATATTTCCCTGTTCGTGAACCTACAGCAATGGAGGGAGCGGGGCGGGGGGCGATTAGCTGTTAAAACACTGTCCTCATGCACGATTGCTTAAAATAAAAGGCAGGTCTTGATTTCCAGACGTTGGGGATTTCAGGGAATTCACAATCTGGTGTGTTTTCCAAAACTTTGCCTGGGTCCTTTGCGAACTTGCAGAAGAAAGGAGGGTGTATTTGTGCCACCTCCAGGAATATGAACACTCCAGTCAAAGGCCCTGCTGCCCGCCCCAGCTTGGTTCATTCCAGCTCGAAAGAATAATAATAATGATTAATAATAATAATTAATATTATTTCTCGTTAGGACAAACTCACTCTGCTAATGTAGAATCCAACTGCCATTCTTGGTTAGCTATAAGGGAGAGTTTTTCTCAAAGGGTTAGATCTGCTTGGATTTCTCCTGGTATTTTTTTTTTTTTTTGGTTGCTTGCTTGCTTTTTCAAGTAAAAAAGCAAAATAATCAATGGATTTGAAAACAGGCATTTCACTTGAAAGGAATCTGTTTATTTCAACCCTTTCCCGAATTTGAAATTATGTTTTGAAACATCGAGGTTCTCTCTGTTCTCGTTCCATTTTTGGTCTTTGATCTGCACACAAATGTTCCTTAAATCGTTACACTCCTGATTGCGTTTTGTGTAGAAAAACTAATCTTGAGAGCAGAGAAGAAAGAAAGAAAGAAAGAAAGAAAGAAAGCAAGCAAGAAAGAAAGAAAGAAAGAAAGAAAGAAAGAAAGAAAGAAAGAGAAACTCTTCTAAATTCTAAGTGTTCAGATAATATTAAAGTAGAAATTACGTACAGGGTATTAAACTGCTAGTACATTAAAAGAATAGCACCTTGAGATTGTATCTGATAAAATATTCATATCTGGTCCCTTTTTAAGTAACAGGGAAAGTGTAAAATTACATTGTGTTGTTATGGTTAAGGATTTTTAACCATGTTTCTCTCTGTGTGTATACACGATGTATAATGTATATGTGTGAGATCTCTGTGTTTGTGTGTGTATATGTGTGTACATCCACAAACAAGAACATGCATACACACGATATGCGGGCATTATAAATGAGTTGGATAACATACACAGATCCCTGCAAAATCTAGTTCATGCCATGACCCATAGGTCATGCGTTAGACATGTCTGGGGCGTGTTTAAAGTTAACTTCCAGTTATCCCAAGAAGGCTCCGACTCCTACTTCTGTTTTTTGTTCTATAGCTTGTGGGGCTAAACTCATGCTTCACAGTTAGCCACATTTCTATATACAGATCATGTCCATGTCCACAATTCTGCTCTGCAATCCCTGCTTCTGGTTCTGAAATGACTTGACTGCTAGTACCAGAGTGTCACGGTTTGCTATTTATTCTTGTATTGACACTAACTATTCCACTGCAGGCAAGAACGTGGATAGACTTTCGCCTAATCCTGATATATTGTCAGAGATACAGCAAATAGTTTGACACTGACATAGTTTAATCCCGCTGGAAACGATGGGACAACAACTCCCTCTCTTCCTCCCCGTCCCCATCCGACAACCACACACGCACACGTTGTCTGTTCCCAGGGAAGTTAATTACTTGTGGTGGACGAGCGAGAGGGACACCTATAAACATGAGGGAGCCAGGAACCTGTCGCTTTCCCTGTGCTGGTTTCACATCAGAGCAGTTTCACTAGGTGGGATTCGTTCAGTCATTTCAAAAGAATTCTTTGTAGCGATCATAAGGACAAATTGTGCAAATTGCGGGTAGTTTTATTTTAAGGGGGTGCGGGGAAGGAAAGGCAGTATTCGTTGTTCTTACTTATTTTATCATGTTAGATCAACTGTTCCATCAAGAATGCCAGTTAAAAACAAACAAACAAACAAACCTCTGATTTTGTCCACATGGTTTCTCATTTTGTTTGTTTAAAATGAGCTTGGGGTTTTGGGGGGGCTTGGGGAGAAGTTGTCTGTTTGTTTGGCCGTTTTCCCCTGTCTTTCCAAGAAAGTCTTTTTTTCGCAGAATAAAGTTGAAGCATTTGATTCTAATTATGGTTGGGCACATCCAACCTTATAATTATAAATCACAAAGAGATCAAATGAAGAATTACATTTATAGCTGCTGCTTTCTTCCAGAAAGTAGAATACAGAGCCATTGAGATTTACAAGGGAAATTACAAAATGTGTGAATGTTTCCAATATGACAAGGTTAAAAAACCCCAAACAGTGACATGTTTTGCTAGGGCTCTTGTTTATTAACTGTGATGTACAGACATTTTGAAATTAAAAATATAAACTGCAGTAAATTTAATTAGAACCATGTATGTTTCTGTACACACACACACACTCCGTAAGGAATTGCATAGACATGGATCAAAATCTAAATCTAACCATGATTATCACTCCAAATGTTGGTATACTCTGATCCATTTGACTTTTATTTTTATTCCTTTCTACAATTGACCCATTTGCTTATTTGTGTCATTTCCCAAGAAGGCTGCAGTTCTCAGCTTGCACAAAATTACCCTGTGGGCTGTAAAAAAATATGAACTGTCAAATGTTAAAAAAAAATCAGCTCACAGAGGTTTAGCCCTGCTTTTAGAAGACCAAAATCCCTGTCTTACAGAAACAATCCGTGCTACAGACGTTAGAACAGCAGTCAGGGAATTCACAGAAATCCTCTTTTAGGGCCTGATCCAAAGGCCATTGAAGTGAGTGGAAATATTCCCTTTGATTTCCACAGGCTTTAGATCTGTCCTTTCGCAGGGCTATCTTGTACTCAGCCAAAAAAGCAAACTCTCTCTTTTGGCGATTTACTAAAAATAACACACATTTCTATCATGCCCGTTTATTTAAGGCCCTCAAGGCACTTTATTAAAATTAATTAATTCAGCCTCACAGCATCCCTGTGAGTTAGGTAAATAACATTACATCCATTGTACAGGTGGTTTAACTGAGGTCTGCAGTGCACCTTGTACAATACAGAGCCTCTCAAGGACTAGCTGCTGCCTCACAATCTCCCAGCCTCCTTTTTTGCTTGGTTTGCGCTAGGAAAGTGTAGTATAGTTAAGACTTTACACTTGTGATTGTCTGCGGTCACAGTATCAGCAATGGGGAGGGGGCTGCCATTTTCGATTCATTATTGATACCGGGGCATCAATTAGCATAATTAATGATGAAAATCCAGAATCATCTCCTTTGTCATCAGGGCAACCCAAGTTATTGGCAACATCTGGTTTTTGTACTGGCCAAATTGGGGAATTAGCTAGTGAGGTACGTTTACGAATGACACCTTGCGCAGCAAAGATTTGATAGGGCCAACAATACGAGGTGTGGCCTTACCTGGGAAAGGCTACAGATTCTGTGGGGGGAAAACTCCTGTGATTACAATAGTCACCACCATCCTTCCATACCCATACTTAGCAAAAGCAACTATATGTTTAGTCACCTGACTCAGCAGTACTTAACAAAAGGATGGGGTCACCATCCTCTTCCAACCATGTTACAAAAGATCCGAGGCTAAGCGAGACGAGTAGGGGAGCAGAGACCGATCCCCAAAACAAGAGGTGATGACTCATGGAAGCGTGGGGGTGAGTTAAGGCTCACAGAGTCCTTCACATCATGCCCTTGGGGAAAACGGAGGACTTTCCGTCTTAACCCCCTCAATTGAGCAGACAGGGTTCCTCCTCATCCAGGAACTCAGGGCAGCTGTAGAGGACCCTGGTGTTGGTGTGATTTCCTAAAGAGCCTTATCCCCTACAGCAGCACATCTGCTCGTGTTTGCCACCCCATTCCTACCACCAACTCAGATCCTGCAAGATCAGAGTCATCTTCCATGGGGGAAATCCCTGCAGGTTTGGAGGGAGGCTGGTGCTACTAACTCAACCCTTTCCTCACCAGCCACACCACCACACAGATCTGGAAGACGCTTCCATGGAGATGAACAGGGGAAGTTGCCACTCGGGATCAATACAATTTGGCCCATTTTAGCAAAGTTTCTGCTATTGCTGGCCTGCTTCAGAGCACATTCCCATGGGCAAGCATGGATTAGGAAGCCAAGCAATGAGGTTTGCATTTCCTCTTGGGACTCAAAGGCCTGCCATATTATACTCAAGTAAGCTGGTCAGAGCAACAAAATATCTCCAAAGTTCAATACCCATAGCTGTTATGCAAGCACAATGCAAAGGAAGAAAAGCTGGACAATCCATTAGTAGATGTTCAGGCCGGAAAGGACCACCGTGATCATCTAGTCTGACCTTCTGCATAACCCAGGCCACAGGATTTCACCCAATTATTCCTTCAATTAGCGCTAAACACATGAAAGATTTTACTTTTCACTGGAGTAAAAGAAAGAAACAAAATCCCACTATAAAACCACCCCCTTTCCCAAACATTTGCATGCAAACGAAGTTCACCCTTTCTAGAATCTCATCCCTGCTTTTATACAAGAGGTTTCCAAGCTAAAATTTCATTTACGAATTCTTGCGCGTATATGGGAAGTACATGGACCTCTAAGCTAACCAGGTGTTTTATAGAGGAGGCGAGAGGAAATTCCTCTTGTAATATTTCCTTGCAGCTGCTCTGCTAACCGACTGCGTAGCTGGAGCACCCCAATGTTTTCAGACTGAATTTTGCGTCAGCTGCACAGTTGTGCAGATGGAGCGTTGGTTCTTGGCAAGGAGTTGGCTGGCTGAATAATTTTTTAAGAGTAGTTGAGGTGCGTGTCTGGGCACGTGTCTCTTCTTTGGTTCTTGCCCTGAAGTCACAGCTCTGCCTTCAGCAGAGGAGTGAGTCTGTGTGTGGGGACATCAACAGAGCATTTTGAGAGAGGGAGGATGATAAACGACCCCACTGCTTCCTAATGAGGGTAAGCACAGCAATGCTGGTGTGTCAGGCTTTTATGACCAGAACTCTACTTATCACATCCTTACTTTAAAAGGGCTGATCCTGCACCCAGGGCTGGCTCCAGGCACCAGCTAAGGAAGCAGGTGCTTGGGGCGGCCAATACAAAGGGGCGGCTCCATCCGCTATTGGGGTGGCACGTCCGGGTCTTCGGCGGGAATTCGGCGGCGGGTCCCCCAGTCCCTCTCTTCCTCT
Source organism: Trachemys scripta elegans (assembly GCF_013100865.1). Classification (NCBI taxonomy): domain Eukaryota; kingdom Metazoa; phylum Chordata; order Testudines; family Emydidae; genus Trachemys; species Trachemys scripta. The sequence goes on along the minus strand of NC_048307.1, from coordinate 5,214,215 downwards.
TTGAGCTGCTGCTGAAGTGCCACCGAAGAGGAAGAGAGGGAGTGAAGGATCTGCCACCAAAGAATGATGCAGCGCGATTGAGCTGCCGCCGAAGTGCCGCCGATTGGCTTTTTTTTAATTTTTTTTTTTTTTTTTTTTGCTGCTTGGGGCGGCAGAAAACCTGGAGCCAGCCCTGCCTGCATCCCTTTAAATCAATGGCAAAGCTCTTATTGACAACAGTGGTGTCGAATCTGACCCTTAATGGTGAGTCTCCATGTTTGGCTCCATATGTTTCTACCATTCATTTGTGCTCACTCAGACCTACCATGCAGCGGAACCTGCTCCGATCTCCAGTCTCTAACCCATTGTAATGTTTTTGCTTTGTGCATGTATGTATGTGCAGGAGTGTGTATTCCCTCTAGTGCAGGGGTAGGCAACGTATGGCACGCAAGCTGATTTTCAGTGGCACTCAGACTGCCCGGGTCCTGGCGACCGGTCCGGTCACCCGGCTCTGCATTTTAATTTAATTTTAAATGAAGCTTCTTAAACATTTTAAAAACCTTATTTACTTTACATACAACAATAGTTTAAAGCAACAAAGAGTCCTGTGGCACCTTATAGACTAACAGATGTATTGGAGCATAAGCTTTCATGGGTGAATACCCACTTCGTCAGACCCATGCGAAGTGAGTATTCACCCATGAAAGCTTATGCTCCAATAAATCTGTTAGCCTATAAGGTGCCACTGGACTCTTAGTCTCGATCTGTAAAAAGCAACAAACATGGCTACCCCTCTGATACTTAACAATAGTTTAGTTTTATATTATAGACGTCTAGAAAGAGACCTTCTAAAAATGTTAAAATGTATGACTGGCACACGAGTGAATAAATGAAGACTCGGCACACCACTTCTGAAAGGTTGCCGACCCCTGCTCTAGTGGTTGGTCTACTGAGAGGCCAGAGACCTTCTACTAGTGCTAGTTAGGGGGAAGCCGCCTTAGCTCAAGTGGGAGAGGTGATTTTGGAAGTGAAGGAACAGGGTTTTCCAAGAGTATGTCTCCCGTAGTGCCTGTTTTCCTCCAACACACATACTGTGCCAAGCTGCAGGGTGGGTTCAAATGTGTATACATTAACACAAGGTGGCTGGTACTCGCCATTGGAAGCCAATTTTAACAGTCATTTCAAAAAAATCATGTAGAGGGTCTCATGCTAGGAAATTCACAGAAAAACCACATTTGCCAGAGAAGAGGGATTCCTGGGTTGTCCTAAAAGGAGAGAAGTCTTGATACCTGCAGGATTAAAACATCACCTTGGTGCCAACAGCACAGTAGCTGCTTAGGGATTTTTGTGAAGCAAGCAAAGCACAATCCTTTTGGGAAAGTCAGTTGTTACTAACTACAGTGACAAAAAGGACAGGGACAAGATTCTGCTTCTATTCATTGCAATTAAACTAGCTGCAAAAGACTGAAAGTTTAGACTTCCTTTCAAATAAAACAAAAAACTCAAGTGTTTTGGCCCTGGATCCTACACAGAGCTCTGTGAAGACAGACCCCTGCCCTTGGGAAGAGTTCAATATGAGATCAGAGCCTTAGGCCATGTCTACACTAGCACTTATGTAAGCAAAACTTGTGTTGCTCAGCGTTGTGAAAAAAACACACCCCTGAGTGGCGTGAGTTTTGCCGGCGTAAGCGCTCGTGTGCACAGTCCTCTGTCGGCGGGAGACGCTTTCTTGCCAACATAGCTACTGCTGCTTGTTTAGCTGGTTTTATTAGGTCAATGGGAGAGCTCTCTCCCTTCAACATAACGCAGCTACACGAGCACGTCCAATATGCTTGCATGCTTGTAAGAATGTGTAAGCGAGTATGCTTGTAAGAATACACATGGCCTCATAACAAGGACATGCAAACCGTCTATTCAGGTAAATTTGTCAAACTGTGTTTTCATGTCATCAACATTATTGCTGCTTATACAGCTTAATAGCTTGAAAGTCACCCTTTTAGGGCTGGATTCTGCCACCCTTATTCACGAGTAGTACGTTACTCCGCCAGTAATCTCACTGAAATCAATGAGGCTGTTCAAGATGTAAGGTACTGCTCACTGTGTCTAAGGGTGGCAGACGCTGGCCCTTAATTTGAATGAATGCACTCACTATTTCATTTGAATGCTAGGCATTTCTACTGCTTCCAGCCTTGATCCCAAAATTCCTTAGAACATCTGCAGAAAGGGAGTGAAAGGTAATTGTGCGCTCCCACCAGTGTGAGGACAAGTATGTTTAAGCAGCACAGGCCTGATTCAAAACCCACTGAGGTCAAGGATGAGATTCCTAGGAGCGGAGCCTCAAAAGTATTTAAGTGTCTAACTCCCATTGAAATCAGTGGGGAATGGCGCTTAAATACCTTTGAGGATCTGGCCCCATGCATCAGACCCTAGGAGTAGTCCTTCCCAGTGAGTAGAAGTAAATCTGAAACACCTCACAGCTGCTCTCTTATGCTAAAGAGAGAATGGCAAAACCAGAGCAGGGCAGGGGTGGGTTAATTACAACCATCACTGGGTTAATGGGGTGCTTAGCTACATGCTCCCCCCTTAGGCCTTCCTCTTGCTTCTAGACAGGAATAACTTGGCAGCTGCAGGGCAAACTTAATGCAGGATCAAGTCCCCCACACTCTTTGTCTAGCCAATGCTTTTTGACCTTGCAGGGATACATGTAACATTCTGCACCTGTGTTAGGCAGGCTCAGTATCCGTACTGACTCCCATCTACTAATCTCTCCATTGCTTAACAGACAGACAGTGAGATTCTTCAAATCCCCTTCAGCTTGAGTCCCCTTCGTATTAGTAACATAAGAAAGGATATTTGTTTTTCTAAATGTACGATTTCAACTGGGTGAGCAGGAAGGTCAGCGTGGGCCCTAAGGAGACACTTGCATGTTAAATTTGGCCCAAAATGCTGGTTCTGTAAAATTAAAGTTTGTACCAACAGAAATGTTTGTGTGATTTAAAAAAAATAAGCTCAATAGAACAAGTTTTTGAAAAAACAAATGAACATTCCCTGGCACTGTTTGCAGCCCAACCTTGGCAGCCCTGTGGGAGTGCCTGAGCTTAGATTAAAGAGGCGAAATTGATCATAAAAGTGAAACTGACAATTTTCTTTGTTAAGGGTGGGAGGAAATAAAAACACAAACTAAGAGTAGAAATAATAAAAAGGAAATAAGATTTAAAAAAAATATTTCCCTTTTTAATAATCTCCATTATTATTAGCAACATAGGTAAGGAAAATGTGTATTTGAGAATATATACGTATGTAGAGCTTAAGGCCAGATGGGACCATTACGACCATCTAGTCCAGGGGTCGGCAACGTTCAGCACGCAGCTCGCCAGGGTAAGAACCCTGGCGGGATGGGCCAGTTTATTTACCTGCTGAGGCGGCAGGTTCGGCCGATCGGGCCGCGGTTCGCCATCCCGGGCCAATGGGGACAGCGAGAAGCGGCGCGGGCGAGCGATGTGCTGGTCGCGGCTTCTCGCTGCCCCCATTGGCCCGGGACGGCAAACTGCGGCCAGTGGGGGCCGCAATTGGCCAAACCTCCTGCGTCAGCAGGTAAATAAAATGGCCCGGCCCGCCAGGCGAGCCGCGTGCCGAACATTGCCGACCCCTGATCTAGTCTGACCTTCTACTTAACACAGGCTGGAGGATTTCACCCAGTAATTTCTGCATCAAGCCTGATAACTTGTGTTTGAACTAGAGCATGTCTTTGCTAAATAATGTTTAACCTGACGATATTATTAATTATATTACTGCAGCCCTAGTCATGGACCAGAACCCCATTGTGCTAGGGGCTGTACAAAGAGAGAGTCCTGGCCGATGATCCTTTTAGGACCAAATCCTGCTCCCACTGAAGTCAGTGACAAAACTCTAATTGGCTACAATGAAGCAGGATCAAACCCTTAATGGAAGAGGGATCGTTGCCATAAAACAGAGGTGGGCACTTTATGGCCTGTGGGCCACATCAGGCTCTCAGGACCATCCTGCCTGACCCTTGAGCCCCGGCCCCTCCCCTGCTGTTCCCCCCTCCCCCGCAGCCTCAGCTCGCCGTGCTGCCAGTGCTCTGGGTGACGGGGCTGTGAGCTCCTGCCAGGCAGCGCAGCGGCATGGCTGGCTTTGGCCGGGCAGCACGGCTGCCAGTCCGGTACTCTGAGTGGCATGGTAAGGGGGCGGGGAGCAGGAGGGTTGGATAAGGGGCAGAGGGTCCCAGGGGGCAGTCGGGGACAGGGAGCAGGGGGTGGAGATTCTGGGTGGTGGTGGTCAGGGGATGGGGAACAGGGGGGTTGGATAGATGTGGGAGTCCCGGGGGCCTGTCAGGGGGCGGGGGTGTGGATAGGGGTCGGGGCAGTCAGGGGACAGGGAGCAAGGGGGGGTTGGATAAGGGGTGGGGTCCCAGGGGGCGGTTGGGGTAGTGGGTCCCCGGAGGGGCGGTTCTGAGGGAGGAAGTCGGGGGGCAGGAAGTGGGAGGAGTTGGATGGGGGTGCAGGCCATGCTGTTTGGGGAGGCACAGCCTTCCCTACCCGGCCCTCCATACAGTTTTGGAACCCCGATGTGGCCCTCAGGCCAAAAAGTTTGCCCACCCCTGCCATAAAAATGCTGGCAAACCAGCAGTGCCCATGTTTGCTGAGGGATCCCTATCTCCTGTTTACCCAAACAAACTGTCACTTGAGTATTTGGCAGTGATTTAAAAATATATAATTGACTGTATATTTAAATCATTTCCCCAGATGTTTAAACTTCTTTTACTAAGAGGTTATTTCTGCTCAAATTCACACTCTCTTTTTTTATTTTAACTCAATCTCAGGTAAAAGGAAGGGTGAAAGATTAGACCTGAATGAACACAGGGTAATCTAGGGTGCCAGGGACAGCAGGATTGAGGTGCTGCTAGGGACAGCTGCTGGGTGCGGTGACAGTAAATGCTTGTTTCTCTGTTGCCTTCTGCAGCTGTTTAGAACACAGCAAAATGGGGTGGGGGCTGGAGGGGGGGCAACTTGTATTTCCTTGAATGAGGACCAACATAAACGATCTCAGCGCCTGCCTACATGTCTTACATTTATTAATCACTTTCCCTTTGAGACTTCAGGACAACGCTACCAGCCACACATTGTCTGTTTTCTTCTCTTTCTTTGTACAAAAACCTTAATTTGAAAAGAATTAAGAGGCAAACAACAAAATGCAACATTTAAAAGATGATTCCACAAGGCAATAAATAAATAATTGTGCAGATCATCCAGCGGAGAGGATGAGCCAAACTTACATCGTCACAAAACCGCACTGTGCCCGTATCCCATCATAAACTCAGACAATGAAGGGAGAATTGAATCTGACATTTCAATCTATCCATTCTTAAATTGAATTTAATCTATTAGGTGCTGGGAGTCTTTCTATTGACTCGAATGGGAGTTGGATCACGCTGTTGGAGTAATGACACTTTTATGCTGCTGAATATACTTGAAACTTTGCAGCTCAGACTGTTGAAAGGTGATATTGACACAAGAGACCCTCTGAGGTTGGTTTTGGTTTTTTGATCACCTCTGCTTTCTGTACAGATCCACTTACCTAACAGATTTTGGAGTGATCTTATGCAAAGAAAATTGATGGATTCAACACCCTGCTATACGCATACCTTCCCAGTCCCAGGCTGCTCCTTGCTTGTGGAGTTCTGCAACTAGATCTCTTGCTTTTCCTCAGTAATTTCCTCAATTAGCCACTTTGTTTTACAGACATTTACATTTAATGTGGAATTTGCTGTAAAAGTTTCATAAAGACCTCACAAAGGAAATCATTAGCGTCCATCTACTTCAATTTATCTAGCAAAACCTTGCGGCTAATCCAAAGGGAAAGAGAGCAACCATAATATACCAGAAGCCTTTAACAAATAGGTTATTTTTCCTTGCCTATACAATGCCCCATTATGTACTCTTTTTTTTTTTTCTAATGAGAACAATGCAAGCAACAGTGATGGGAAACAGCAAAAACAAAAGAGGCATTTATAAGGAACTGATCTGCAGGCTGAAAAGCACTGAATAATGTTACACCTGATAACAGATACTTTCTCCAAGGACCTCAGCTAATTTAACACCACAATATTTACTTAAATAGGATACAGAATGGGATTCTAAACATACAAATTATGAGTGCTTAGGCTCAGATTGTGTTATTGAAAGAGTTTTCTTAGATACTAAGAAACACAGGCTTGAACTGAAGTGTTTTACTATTGCACAAAATACTAAATTGAAATCATGTTAATTTCGTAAAATGCAAACTACGAAAGTTTCAGTGAATGCAAGATTATCCTCGGGGTGATCAACTCAAACCCACTATGAGGTGAGTAAAGAATACAGTGGTCAGCCTTGACTTTGAAAATTATACCTTTGGTGCGTGTTACAAACTCCTGTATCCTGCAAACAATTACCCACGTGTTTAATTTTAAGGACATGAGCAGTCCCACTGATTTCACTGAGACTCCTCACGTGAGTAAAGTTAAGCACGTTTGTGATAGTTTGCATGATCAGGGGCAAGGTTTTCAAGAGTTAACTTTTTTTACATTTTTATTTTATATATTGTACTTAAACTCTCTGGTGGTTTCCAAAGAGCTTCTATGAGAAGCTTATTAAATGTACATTCAGATTTGAATCCAAAAGGCTAGAAGAGCTGCAATGGTTAGATAAATACATCTGTAGGTGGCTTTACTTGCATGTGTATATTTTTTTTAAATTATTAGAATTGATGTGGTGGCCTGAAATATTTCTTTTAGCTATATACACGAGTACAGATTTAGGTCCCTATCCTGCAAAGAGGAACATGCAATGCACTTCATACTTAGCAAACAGTTCCAGGACTTTACGATTTCAGTTGGCATGGTGTGTAAACTTAATCAGGTGCATAAATTTGTCACGGTCAGAGCTTTTCCTAAAAGAGCAGAGGTGTTCTTTTAATGCTGTTACAGGTGTTATCTTCTGTGTTTAACTGGGGTTGCGATCCTGGTGAAGGACAAATAAATGTTAAATTTAGGGTAAATTAAGGGGTAAACTAACAAATGTTTTTAATATGCATACATTTTCTCCAACAGCTCCTAATGGATCCTTTGCTATTAACACAGTCAATTCCACACATTTTATAATTAGGTAGTGCAATAAATAAATAAATCCAAGATGACATTTCTTCCAAAAATATAGGGCCCAATCCTGCCATCCTTACTCATTGACTTCAATGGAAGTTTTGCTTGGGTAAAGATTGCAGGATCAGGCCCTGTATTATCTCTGCTCTAATGAATTATCAGAAGTAATTCTTTCATATTTTCCTTTCAAAATAGCCTTTTACATATAAAGCTTCAGCATGTAGATCGGTTGATTACAAAGTTATTTTTCTTTTTGCCCTTATGAAACAAATAACCAATACAAGCAAATCTGCTCCAAGTTTGAGAACTTGAATAAAGAGGAGAGAATTTTATGAATCTCAGCAAACAAAAAGTGATAATGGAAAATAGTGACAGATTATAATGATTCTAAGAGCAGCATTATTTAAGTAAACATCTTAATCAGATCTGTTTCCTTATATGTGGAAGACATCCCCACCCCTTGCCTGTATCTCCTTAAAAGGATGCATCACATGGACTTTTTAACCCCTTCCCTAACAGAGAAAGGCCCTGATACAAACACTTACGCATATTCTTGACTTTACTGCTATGAGTAGTTCCATTGATTTAAAAGCAGCTACTCACAGTGGTAAGAATAAGCTTTGAGCTTAAGCATTTGCAGTGTGTAACTTTATTCAGGAGGCGTCTTTGACATCAGGGGAACTCCTCACGTAAATAAAATTAAGCCTGCGTGCCTTTGAAGAATTAGGACCATCATTCTGGCTCTGAAATGCAGTTGCTTGTAGAGACATAGAAGGGGGAGGAGATATTCTGATCAGGGTTCATAATCCAACAATAGGAAGCAAATGTTTCAAACTAGAAAGTTAGGTAGTCACAGGGGGGTTAGCAAGGGCTATGAGGGACAGACCCAGGTGAACTACAGGTCACTCTCAAGTTGTTTTTTTTCTAGATGATAAGAAGACCAGACTAGGAGAATCCTGCCTCATTTCTCCACACCGCAGAAGGCCCTATGGAATTCTAGGTGGGCTAGGGTGACCAGATGTCCCGATTTTATAGCGACAGTCTCGATTTTTGGGTCTTTTTCTTATATTGACTCCTATTACCCCCCCACCCCCGTCCTGATTTTTCACACTTGCTGTCTGGTCGCCCTAAGGTGGGCACATCTGGATTCTTCACCGATGAAGCCCCTGTGCTGAAGACATCTAGTCATGCGCTTAACTTTGCTACCACAAATAGTGCGGACTACTCCCAGCAGTAAAGTCCTGTATTTCCAGGAGGGGGGCTTTTTAGCTAACTTTGGCCTAGCCCGGCTAATGCTGGATCTTTATTCGTTTAAAAAAGCAAAACAAAACAAAACAAGCCGACCCTCCTCGCCGATTTTAACGAGGATTTCTGTTCAAACGCGGAGGGCCCGGTTCGAGCCTTTACTGTTTACCGGGCGTTACTATCATGGCAAAAACAGCAAGGAGCCAGGTGGCCCCTTAAAGACTAATAGATTTATTTGGGCATAAGCTTTCGTGGGTAAAAACCTCCCTGAGCTTTCGTGGGTAAAAACCTCCCTGCTTTCGTGGGTAAAAACCTCCCTGCTTCAGATGCATCTGAAGCAGGGAGGTTTTTACCCAGGAAAGCTTCTGCCCCAATAAATCTGTTCGTCTTTAAGGGGCCACCAGACCCCCTGTTGTTTTTGCAGAGACGGACTGACACGGCTCCCCCCTGACACCGGCGATCGTTGCAAAGAGCCCCCAGAGCCGAGGGCGGCCCCTGGAAAGCCCCGCTCCGCTCGCAGGAAGCCCGGGGGACACGGGCAGGGCCGGGGGCTGCGGCAATGCAGCCCGGGCACGGCGAGGGGCCGCCCCAGCGTGGGGTGCATCCCCCGGCTCCCCGGCCGGGCTCCCCGCACGCTGCAGCCGCCGCGTGGCGCGGGCAGGCGGGTTCCGCGCCCCGGGGCGGGGAGCAGGGGAGGAGGGGGGGCGGGCCGCCGGCCGGCCGGCGCATGCTCCAAGCATGGCTGCGCCCGGGGAGACGCTGAGGAAGAGGAGGGGGGTGGAGGCAGCCCCCCGCCCCCTCCCCGCGGAGGGGGAGCAGGCGCCCCCCGCCCGGCCCCCGCTGCGCCCGGGCACCTTCTGGCTGAGCAGGATCGTGCTCCTGCGTGGCATAGCGCTGCTCTACTGTGAGTCTCTGCGCCCCCCCCCCCCCCCCCCCCCNCTGCTGGCAATGCGGGGTGACCCCCCCCGCGGCAGGCAGGAGCGAGCCCTGGTCACGTGTGTCCAGCCTGCCCTGCTGCGGGGGCCCCCCCCCCTGCTCTGCCCCCCCCCCCCTGCTCTGCGGGTGCCCCCCCCCCGCCCTGGCCCAGTTGCAGGCCAGCAAACCCTTGGTGCCCCTTCCCCTTGGCTTCCCTCCGCAGTGCCCTGCCGGGCGGGGGGGATTTCCACCCGCTGCCCCCTGGGAAAGTTGGGGGTTCCAAACCCGGTGCCCAAGCACGCGGGGTTTGTGAGGGGAGCAGGGCTGTCTTCTGGGTCCGTACAGCGCCCGGCACAACGGGTTCCCTGGCTGCGGTTACCAGGCAGGGATCAGCTGGCCTGGGTCCGACCAATAGTCCCTCTACCCCAGCGCCGATGTCCGGTGTTTCAGAGGGAATGAACAGAGCAGGGCAATCGATCGAGTGGGTAGTCAGAGGCTTAGGGACACCCAGTGCATGGGATTGTATCTCCGACCATCTTGACTAATGGTCATTGATGGAGCTCTTCTCCAGGAACTCGTCTGATTCTTTTTTGACCCCAGTTATGCTTTTTGCCTTCACAACATCCCTTGGCAAGGAGTTCCACAAGTTGATGAGGTGTTGTGTGAAGTTTTAAACTGGACCACCCTCTTTTTGGGTGGTTTGTCCCCAGTCCTGAGACAAAACTTGAGGTCATTTTGAGTATGTTGCTCTCTCCTGGCGGGTGTGACTTGGCACACACCAGACCAGCAAGAGTGGGGTGCTCTTCACAATGGTGTCCCCCGTACGGTGTGACCTCGCATGCAACATGGGGCGGGGTCAGACCAGCGGTGACAGACCTAGGTTGTTCCCGGAGGTACTGAGATGTCTGGTGTTCCAGAAGTGTGAGAGTGGCCACCCTTCTCCTAGGTGCTATGCAAATACAAATAATATAATAAAAAAAAAAAAATCGGGTATTTGTGGGGAGAGGAATCCACATTGCAATTTCTTCTTGGCGACTACTCCAGCCCTGGAGTTGGGAATGGGCTTTAATCTCAGTCCATCTACATCAGGGTTTGCAAATTGCTGGATCAGTGCAGGGGAATTACACATCTTTTTATTTGGGGGTGGGGTTGCACTAGCGTTAAAAAGAATAGCTTTTGAATATGACTTTAATAAGTAGTTTTGCACAATGACTAAATGTATCCACTTTTAATAAAGTGAGATAAACAAGCTCCTGTTACAAACTTAGTATTTCCTCTCTTTATTTATGCCATAGCTAATTTTTGTAGGGCTCTAAGCCCTGCCAGCCCCTGTCTTCTATGCCTATGCAGTGTCATCATTGTATACCCTGTGGCCTGGCCAATTCTACCTCCAGGCTTTGTCTTCATTGGTCTAGGTGGAGCTGGCACAAAGGCCAGTTCAGTTAGGGTATGTCTACACTACAAGCGCTACAGCGACCCAGGTGCAGCACTGCAGCTACACAGCTCTAGTGTAGACACTTGCTACAGCGACATAAGGGCTTTTCCCGTCACTGTAGTAAATCCACCCCCTGTAGAGGCGGTAGGTAGGTCAATGGAAGAACTCTGGACCGGTGTCTACACTGGGGCGTAGGTTGGCTTAACTACATCTCTCAGGAGTATGAGTTTTTCACACCACTGGGCTACATAGCTAGGTTGACCTGTTTTAAAGGTAGATCAGGTCTTAGTCAGTGGGGGATAGAGTCCTTCCTATGCTTGCTCTGTGGTCTCCCATCCTCAGGGCAGGTCTACGCTTAAAACGTTGCAGCGGCACACCCCTTTTTTTCACACCTCTGAGTGACGTAGTTACAGTAGAACCTCAGAGTTACGAACTGACCAGTCAACCACACACCTCGTTTGGAGCCGGAAGTATGCAATCAGGCAGCAGCAGAGACCCCAAAAAACCCCAAATACGGTACTGTGTTAAACATAAACTACTACAAAAATAAATGAAGGGAAAGCAGCATTTTTCTTCTGCATAGTCAAGTTTCAAAGCTGTATGAAATCAACGTTCAGTTGTAAACCTTTGAAAGAACCATAACGTTACGAACATTTCAGAGTTACAAACAATCTCCCTTCCCGAGGTGTTTGTAACTCTGAGGTTCTGCTGTATTCCAATATAGGTCTGTAGTGTAGACCGGTCCTCACTGTGTCAAGGAAACTACTGCAGTTCTGCTGTGTTCCAAGGCTTCGAATCCCAGCCCGCCCTCAGATAAATGTTACCACGTATATCCAATAAATACCCCAACAGGGCATGTATTTCACCCTGCTCATACTTGGTATATTTTTCCCAGGGGTTGCAGTATTTTTTGCTGTACATGCTGTTTATCCTGTTCCAGGATTCTGAGACATATCTGTGGCTTTTCCCCTTTTAGAAATACTCCAGCTAAATTAATGAGAGGTGGAGATCTCTCTTTTGTGAGTCAGGGTGGTGTGAACATTTACCTTTGTGAATGTCATTATTTTTTCTTGACTTGCATTGATGGTTGCAGATACCAGTAAACATTGGGTGTTTTTTTCTTTTTGTTTTTTTTGTGGTGAAAATTCTGTCCTTTGGACAAATAATGTGTCAGTCCACCTCAGAAGTGGGGTTTTGCGTTGCAAAATGACATCCTTCCGCCTGCTAAAACTTGCACAAGTTCTTATGGACATGGGTTAATCACAAAGAGCAGTGTTATTCTGCTAAAAAATGTAGATGAGGGGAGGAGAAATGAAAACAGGACCCCAGTTCTGCAAACAGGCACATGCATAACTTTACTTGGGGGGAGCAGTCCTGTTACCTTTAACTTGTTTACTCATGTTATGTGAGTAAAGTGAAGCACATGTGTAAGTGCTGCGGGATTGGGGCCTTCGAGTAGAACTGTATTGCAGCCTGACCTACGCAGTTGTGACTGTTGCCTTTATAAGGGAGGCTCTGGTTCTTGTATCAGAAGATTGATTTTTATGGCAAAATCTCAGTGCAAGGTTGACTTCCATTTTTATTTGGTTGTGTGGGTGGCATATGGAAATCTTTATCTGGATTTTAGCAAAGCTTTTTATTGTTTGGGGGAAATCTCTCTCTCAAAATACGTTTGAGATGTTTTACATAAGGTTTAGCATGTACATTTTTTTGTATGATTGTTCTTGTGGGGTAGCATTCCACACAGTCTGGTTGATTTCAGGTTCCATTCCTTTGCTCCTCTCTTATTAAATTCTTTTAATAACAACCTTCTATCCTAACTTCCGCTGCATACCGCTTGTCCCTCCCCGTCCCCTGCAGAACTCCTTCAAAAGCAGCACATTTTGTTGCTCACCAAGGATTATAAAATAATGAGAGCATCCCGCTTACCCCAAGGACTGTATCCCCTGCTACGCAATAAACATAACGAGTCTCACCATTCTCAGCTAGGTTGGAGATAGAAACGCAGGGAAAGAGCAGCTTTGAGCACTTCGTCATCGGGAGATGGAAGTTGTGACTCTTCGTCTCAGGGACCTGCCCGGCATTCAGATTTGACCAGGTGATTGGACGTCCTCGAGAGCCAACACTGTGCGAAGTCCTCTTGACGATAGGCCTGCGGTGTCAGCAAAATTCCAAGGAGAGCCAGTTCACATCATGAGGCCTATACACATCTGTTGTGGTTGGATGCATCTGGTAATCTTTCCCCCGCCCCAAAGATGTTGTGAACTAGGGAAATTCTTCTTATCACCGAGACATGTAGAATTTGCTTCCGCACCTGGACAATAAGAGCCAGCGGTTCCCAAGGACACCAGTGTCACTAAGAGCAGCAGTGCTAGAAGTTACCATTTCTTTTACTTAATAATGAAAATGGTGAATGGAGTAACCAGTTAGAGCACGGCGTGGACTCTTTCTGTTCTGGCCTCAGCAAATAGCATTGACAGCAATGTTCAGTGACCGTAAGGGCTGTGCAAAATATTCGCAGCGAAACCCACATGCATAACACACTTTGTTACAAATTCTAAATTTGTCCCTGATCTGTCCACAAGATCAGTAAGATCTGCAGACCAGCAGCCTGCTTAGTGTGGGTCTTTTGTGGTTTTTTTTCATCAAAACCATGCAGAAGTTGCAGTTCGGTGTGATTTTTTTTTTTTTGGACACATGCTTTATTTCCGGTTTCTCTTGAATTGGCACTAAAAGCCAGGGGTCTGAATCTCCACCAGTTAAAATGAGAGAAATGTTGATCTGTACCCTGTGGAAGTTCAGAGTGCTGAGTTTCTCACAGCTCAATTTGCTGTTTCGTATGCAAAGCTGATTAGCGGTCTCTGATTATGAAGGCTGTTGCTTTCTAGACATTAATATGGAGCTTTAAATACACCATGTTCCGCAGTAAATTTTGTTTTATTGTTTATATGAAGGTTGGCCTGGGGACTCCAACCGAAACCTGGGCTTCATTATGCTAGGCAGTGGACAGACCTCGTGAAATCAGCCCTCGCACCCAGCAGCGGCTCCAGGCACCAGCGCTCCAAGCACATGCCTGGGGCGGCAAGCCGCAGGGGGCGCCCTGCCGGTCCCTGCGAGGGCGGCAGTCAGGCAGCCTTCGGCGGCTTGCCTGCAGGAGGCCCGCCGGTCCCGCGTATTTGGTGGCAATTCAGCGGCGGGTACGCCGAAGCCGCGGGACTGGTGGCCCTCCCTAGGGTGACCAGACGGTCCCGATAAAATCGGGACGGTCCCGATTTTGAGCGGTTTGTCCCGCGTCCTAACCGATCTCAATTTTTGTCCCGATATTTTGTGCCGCTGGGATCACCCCCTCCCCCCCGCCGCATCCTGATATTTTCTTCATCTCATCTGGTCACCCTAGACCTCCCGCAGGCATGCTGCCGAATCCGCGGGACCGGGGACCTCGCAGGCATGCCGCCGAGGCAGCCTGCCTGCCGTGCTTGGGGCGGCAAAAAAGCTAGAGCCGCCCCTGCTCGCACCAGTCGAAGGCCCAGATCATGTGTTGGGCAGTACATGGGCAAGCTGCTTTCCTTGCTCAAAGCCCCATTCAGTTTGCATGGGCGTAGCAAGCTGCCCATGTGCTACCCCAGCGGTTCTCAACACAGTGCAGGATCAGAACCTTAATAGACAAGACAGACAAAGGGTGAGAGGGGACACAGACAGAGAAGGGAAGTTTCATTCTCGGGTTTTGGTGTTGTGCTTTTAAGCGGACGCTCTCAGTTTAAAAACCATGCTTCTAAAACCCAAATGCCCCCACACCTTACATTACTAATATTACCAGGGTTTGTAATAGAATTTTAAAAAAAATCGTTTACTTGTTGCTTTTGGCGTAGCCTGGCTCCGGTTTAATTCTTGGTCTCTCTCGTTTTGGTCCTTACACGCTACTGCCATGCTGAAGTTGAAGTTCATCTGGTTAAAAGGAAACTCCTGTTTGATTAGAATTAAAGAATCATAGTGGAAACTTTCCCCCTTTCTCCCCCCCCCCCCACTTGTCTTAAGTTTTGTAAAAACTTAATGTTACCAAAACCTGAATTTTTGGGCTAAGTTTGGCATGGGCTAAATTTTGAGTCCAAGTGTCATTGGAAGCGTGTTTGTGGCTAATACCGCTGCACTTTATGCTGCTTATTGAATTTTGCAATGCGGGGCTGAAATTAATCAGTGTGACTTCAAAATAAAGAGATTGTGAGCCACAAAATCCCGAGGCCACGTTAGAACTCTGCTAGCTTTTCTGTCAAGGGAAGAGGGAGCGAAGTATCTTTGTAAGGGTGGGACACTTTCGAGTGAGACCGGGCTGCCTTTTGATCTCAGTTGGGATTCTGGGTTAACAACAGCGGGAAACAATTTTAAGTCTCTGGGTCAAGCAGATATTTAGACCTCGTTTCTGAAGATGGAACAGCTTACTTGGACAGATTTTTCTCTCTCCCCACCCCCTTCTGCCTACACTCAGTAAACTGTGGCAATTGTTTCAGACTTATTGAGGAAATGGTTGATGCCATTATGACAGACTGACATTCCTGAGTGGTGGGATGTTTTCCCCTTCTTCCATTTCACCCCTCCGATAATGGTTAGCCATGCCGTTTTCATTTACGCCGGGCTTGAAGAATGCATCTCGTGGGGGCTTGTATTAAAATGTGGCGGAAAATTGGTCATTCTCTGACAGTTATCAGCTCCTGCATTCCAGCGCGGCTGTAGCAAGCTAGAGGGGAGGCCTGGGGGTTGGGCAGGTGTGTGTGTGTGTGTGTGTGTGTGTGTGTGAGTGTGAGAGAGCTTCCCCTGTTATGAAAGAGAACCATGGAACAAACACAGTTCTCAATGGCAGTGAAGTGAGGGGAAGGATCATGAACAGGGTTTCTCCTTGGAAGGGATCTCCGCTTTTTTTATGTGGAAAGGGCGTTTTAGTCTCATCCTTTGCCCCAGGGTCTAGGGTCTGTGCTTGTGGAGTGAAGGCAGGGAATGTGCAATAATCTGCTCCCTTTTCCAGGTAACTGACAGGGCGTCTATGTAAAATATCACACAGCACAAGGGTGTTGTAGATAACCTTCCCGCTCTTTTAAAGGGAGTTTCCAGGCCTGGTCACAAGCTGGGAAGTCCCTGGCAATGGGACCGGCGCTTTGGAGCGGTGCTGTTAGGGAGGCAGGTTGGTGAAAGGAAGGAGCAAAGGACCAGATTGCTGGAGAAGGAGGCACTGAGTCCCGGCAGCATGGATGGCCTGTTGCCTTCCATAGATCAAATGAGGTCTGATGAGGTTCAACAAGGACAAGTGCAGAGTTCTGCACTTAGGACGGAAGACTCCCAGGCACCGTTACAGGCTGAGGACTGACTGGCTAAGGGGCAGTTCTGCAGAAAAGGACCTGGGGATTACAGTGCACAAGAAGCTGGATATGAGTCAGCAGTGTGCCCTTGTTGCCAAGAAGGCCAACGGCATATTGGGCTGTATTAGTAGGAGCATTGCCAGCAGATCAAGGGAAGTGATTATTCCCCTCTATTCTGTACTGGTGAGGCCACATCTGGAGTATTGTGTCCAGTGTTGGTCCCCCCACTACAGAAGGGATGTGGACAATTTGGAGAGTCCAGCGGAGGACAACAAAAATGATTATGGGGCTGGGGCACATGACTTATGAGGAGAGGCTGAGGGAACTGGGGTTATTTAGTCGGCAGAAGAGAAGAGTGAGGGGGGATTTGATAGCAGCCTTCAACTTCCTGAAGGGGGGTTCCAAAGAGGATGGAGCTCGGCTGTTCTTAGTGGTGGCAGATGACAGAACAAGGAGCAGTGGTCTCAAGTTGCAGTGGGGAAGGTCTAGATTGGATATTAGGAAACACTATTTCAGTAGCAGGGTGGTGAAGCACTGGAATGCGTTAGCTAAGGAGGTGGTGGAATCTCCTTCCTTAGAGGTTATTAAGGCCTGGCTTGACAAAGCCCTGGCTGGGATGATTTAGTTGTTGGTCTTGCTTTGAGCAGGGGATTGGACTAGAGGACCTCCTGAGGTCTCTTCCAACCCTAATCTTCTATGATTCTATAAGGTTAGGCATTTGACTGATCCAAAAATACATGGTCAATTGACTGATCAAACATTTTGAAATAACGTCAAAAATGGTCAAATATGTGAAGCACTAATTGATCAGAACAATGACACCCCCCCCCCCCCAAAAGTAAGACTTTATGGTCTCTAATAGGTTTAGCTTTAGATAGAAACTTATGCCTAATTACAAAAAAAACCAACCCAAGTTATGTAACTGAGTGATTATTTTGGCTCAGAAGAATGTGACAAGCAGTTAACAAGGTAGGCCATTGCCTATGTCAGGGCATGCTTACTGGAATATTTGAACACGGTCAAACAATAAGTGGTCAAATAATGTCAGTTGACCAACTGGGTAATCCTAAATCCTAAATTGGTGGCCAAAACTCTTACTGCCCCCATTACTGGGCGGGAATGCGGAAGGGAATGGGAAAGATGTAGAGAAACTACCCTGTACTGAGCCCATACCAGTGGGATTTTCCTAATTGAATGCTAAGGATATTGGAAGATATAGGCACGTAGGGCTGGTTCAGTGCATCCCATGAATTCATGAGGGTAACTACCACTCTATATTCGCAAAGTAGACAGTATTTAGTGCTTTTAATTAGCTGGGTAATTCTTGCAACAGCTCTCTGTAGGTTAGATATTGAGGGCCTGTTTCTCCACTCCATCGTTTTACCTTTTCCAAGTGAGAGTAAAAAACTGCCCATTCAGAATGAATTGTGCGGGGCAGAAGGGAATCTGATCTGAGAGGGGGAATTTAAGTGCCTTGTCCAAGCAAATCGAAACAGCAAATCTGTGGCAGACTCAAGATTACGACTCCAGAGTTTGTGGCTTCTAGTTCCATGCTCAGTCTAGTAGAGACCACACTGTGTCTCCGTTAATTGTCTTTTTATACAGTCCTATAGCATCTGGATGCTATAATAGTAATTAAAACAAGCAGAAGAGTTGTCTCAGACTTATGCTCATTTACATGATACTTAAATAAAAGCGCGTATAGCATCTTTCATGGAAACTAGATCCCCAAATGATTTATTGAGATGCAGGACAGGTACAAAGTTAAATATAAGAAATAATAGCAGGAGGCAAAGGCAATGCGGAGTAAGTTCGATAACAGATTAGAGTAGGTTTTCCATTCTGATCTTTATGTTCTTGTGTGTTCCTATATCCTTGCAAACTATTACATTGATGCCCGTTTTTAAAACTAAAGAAACCCTCATGAGGAGATTGTTGGAAGTGCAGTTGCAGCGGCTATTACTAATTAAGGAAATAGATCAACATCTGGGGTTTAAATGTTTGTTTTTTGATTGCTGGTTTTGAATGAAGTGTATGGGTCCTCAGATCAAGTGTACCGTAGTGGCTCCCTTCTTCTCTCTTCCCCCCCCCAATTATTTCTGATGTGTGGATGCCCAGATAGGTGCATATGGAGATATACCTATACCTATCTCATAGAGCTGGAAGGGACCCTGAAAGGTTATTGAGTCCAGCCCCCTACCTTCACTAGCGGGACCAAGTACTGATTTTTGCCCCAGATCCCTAAGTGGCCCCCTCAAGGATTGAACTCACAACCCTGGGTTTAGCAGGCCAATGCTCAAACCACTGAGCTATCCTCCCCTCCCCCCCTGCATATAAACACCCATTTTGGGCATTTTGGAATTTTAAGATACTGTTTAGAAACCCCCTTCTGTAATGTGACCCATACTCTGTAAAGTACTTTGACATGAAAGGCATCATATAAATCTAATTCTCCTTCTCCATAAATATTAAATACTGCTAATTTTTTCCCGATTAGTAGGAACCTACTCAAAAATGCTTGAAGGTTTATAACTTTATTCTTCCTAAACCTTAAATCTCAAAGCTAACACCTTCTCAAGGGAGTGTTAGTTACAAAAGGACTTGTCTGCCTGAAGATTCCCCCCCTCCACCCCATGATCCTATTACTTCAAATGGCTTGCAGTAGTTTTCAGACCATCTCATCTGGATTACAGTATATCCTTTGCATTTTTTCCAGTGTCAGTTTTTAATTGACACATTTAGACTTTAGTTAACAACTCTATAAAACAAAGACCCTACATTAGCGCTGTATCCCTTCAGCGAGTCAGATGCCACCAGTTAAACTGTGGAAAGAGGAGCTCTGTAAGGAAGACAGAAGCATATTTGGCACTAAACACTGCACTTTCACTTCAGTAAAATAGCTTTATTAATAACAGGCATTGGTAGCTCCAGGGGAATGATAACAAGATTGGAGTGAGAGAGAATTTGTCTCTCTGAGGTCAGCAGTTCAGCTAGATTTGGTTTGGACTAGAAAGGTATTTCAGAGATGTCCTTAAACTGGACGTTAACCTGTTATTTGATTCACTTTAAAATAAATAACTGTACTTTGTTCAGAGACTTGTGGGCTATGAACAGTGGCATATTTTCTTATTTGCCTTCATGTTATTTTGAACAAAGTAGTGAGAGAATAATTAAAAAAAAAATAGTCATTAGCTGTGCGATTAATGGCACATCTAATAAAATGAAGAACTTTAAGAACCAGATGTACTTTTTGCGGTGTTTATCTTATGTATCTCAACTTTGATGAAACTGTGTGGGTTAGTTTCACTTTCTGGCTCTCCTCACTGCTAGCACAGGGCTGTGGTGTTTGGGTTTCCAATCCTGCAGTGGAGTGTGTCAATTAAAAAGAAGATGTTTCATTTGTTTCTTTAATAATATATAAAAACCGCGACCACTTTTTTCTTTTTTTCCCTGTAATAAAACCTAGATTTCAGGCCTAAACTAAGTTGCCAGCATGCACTCAACACATTATCTTTTTTAGAATGCTTTGTCAGGTCAAAGGTGAAGTTGATATATGCAGCATATTTTTTGTGTATGTAAAATGTAGTTTGCTTTTCGTGCAAAAATCTGTGCTCTTGGTTCATTTCTTCTTGTGGTTTGGTCTTTTAAGTAGAAGTTAAGACTTTTTTTTTTAATGGGGCGGGGGTGTGGGAGTGCAAGGGGGGAAACGTGACCGGAAAGTTTTGGATTTCACATCTTTAAATCTTTACAGAGCATGAAGAATGGGATTCTCTCTTTCTTTTACCATGACAGGCTGTGGCTGGATTGGGAAGTGGAACCGAGGTGACAGGGCAAAATGTAGAAGACCAAATAATTCCAGCTTGGTGATTCTCTGGACTGCGTGTCCCAGTTGTTTATTGGTAGCATGTGGGATCAAATAGGGAACGTATCCTGTCTTGGAGTTTTCTTGTTAATGGAAAAGTACAGGAATGCACCTTCTGAGGTGAGAATAAATAGTGAGGGTTGATTAACAGTTAATGACAGTTTACATGCCTTACTTCCATAGAGATCAGCTTGCGTCAGGTACGGGAGGCTGATCCCACCTGAGCTGTCAAGGGCTCTGACTACCGCTTGTGTGGGAGGAAGCATGGGGCTCTCTTTAATTAATTGTCAAGCTGTAACGGAGCTTCAGTAACAGCAACATGCTTCAAAGGGGAAATGTCACAAACTGGACAGGTAAATGGACGCAGTTCAAGACACTCAAGTACAGGGAGCAGCAAGAGATGATAAAAGCGTCTGGGGGAAAGTGGCCTGAACAGTTAGAGGGAAACTGACTCTTCCCGGCAGACTAAGTGACGGGCGTTGGAGTCTTTCGGAGATGACATGGGTTTTTTGGGAGTTGATTTAAAGCACTCTTGAGGGTGCTGAGAAGCCACAGATGATAACATAGGTTCCGAGATGCCTGCAGCCTGAAAGCTAAATTCCGGTTACTGTCAGCTGGGTGAGGGAAGGAGAACTGCGGGAAAACTTTTTTGAATGTGAGAAAGAAGGTTAAGTGTCTTGTAAATTCTCAGAAAATTGCTCAGCTCTTTGAGGTTTGTGTGTGTGTCTCTAGTCCGTAAGCGGATACCAGAAAGTATGAAGCAACATGGTCCAGGGGGTTTGAACATTGGACTGAGTGTAGTGACATTGGGGGTCTATTCCTGGCCTACTGTGTGGCCTTCAGCATGTCCGTTCTGAGGGACTGTCTACACGGGGCAGTAATGTGAACTACAGGGGTGTGATTTCTACAGCGTGCTAGAGTGTTGCACTTTAATCGGTCCGTGTAGACCTGGCTGGTGTCCACTAAAAGTCCCTGAGTGCTTTGTAACATGGTGGTGTGAACTACTACAGCATTACATTAAAGGGAACTTTTAGTGCGCACAAGCCGGGTCTACCTGGGCCAATTAACGTGCAACACTTCAGTGTGCTGTAGAAGTTACACCCCTGTAGTCCACATTACTGCCCCGTATAGACAAGTCCTGAGCCTCTGTTTCTCCTCTCCCCTTTGTCTTGTCTATGCAGATTGTAAACTCTTCAGAGCATTGGTGTATTTGTTTGTACAGTGCCTAGCACAATGAGCAGTCTAGGAGCTCCTGTAATATGAGTAACAATGTCCACAATGGAGTTTTTCATTTGGGTATAACAAAAAGAACCCCCCTGCAATCAGAGAAATGAACAGAGTTGGGGTTCATTCTGGGTTAAAATCCCAGCTCTGCTACTGACTTGCTGAGCAGTCTTGGACAAGTCACTTAGCCTCTCTCTTTGATGCTCTCCTCACACAAACCTCCTCACGCAAACCTCACACGTCCCCCACCTCCAGTGATTAAAAATGATTAAAACGAGGATTGTACATAACTACCTCACAGGGCTGTTCTGAAGTTTAGTTAATATTCTTACAGCACTTTGAATGTGAAAGTGCTACATGGGTATTATTGTTTATAATGAAAGCAGTCAACTTTCTAACTGACAGTAACCCGAGTAAGGCTTTTAGTGATATTTTCTCTATTTGAGCTACAAACATTTTTTGAGAATGTAAAAGGTTTTTTTAAAAGCATGGGTGTTTAAATGTACACACTGATAATAAACACTTCTGTTAATGGATTTGTACAAGAGTTTGGAATGAAATGCTAGATTTAATAATCTGTTCAACGCAGGGAGCAATACACAACGTATATGGAGAATTTTCCCTTGTATTTTTGCACAGATTCGCCGTGCTATTTGGTGGCATAGCAACCTGCAGATTACAAAACTAAGGATTTGATTGTTAGAAGGAATAATTCATCCACATCTACAAGTAAACTGGAGCAAACTCCAAATAGAGTAGTGACCTGGGGCCTGATTTCCGTTAAAGTCATTGGAAGTCTAAGTGCCAACATGTTCCAACCTGGACATTAAGCTGCCCATCATCAGCTCTATCATTAGAATTCTGTATCATGTTACACACTGGGGCATGTGTTATGGATGTGAAACTGCCAAGGCCGTATTAGTTCCATTCTTCTCTCGTGTTTAAACTGCTCTTGAAGTCAAAATAAATGCTTGGAATTGAGATGAGCTGTCAGCTACTGCATTGCGTGAAGTTTGCAAATGCAGTTGTCAAGTTTGACACCCTGTTCTCCGCAGCACATAAGGACTTGTCCGTGTGGGCTCCTGGTAAAGGGCAAAATGCTCTTCCCCGCAGAAAGCCTGGCTTAATGGGCTTTGTCAAAGCATGCTCAGCGGAGGATGGGTGTTTCCTAGTTAGAATGCATGGTCACCCTGCAGCTGTCTCTGTGACAGCTGCACTGCCCCCAAGTGTGGGGGATAGAGATCTTGTGCCTAGGGCACCGGACTGGCAAGTAGGGGATGGGGAGTCTGTCTCCTGTTCTAGCACTGTGAGACTTTGGGCAAGTTTCTGCCTCTGGAGAACGGAGATGATGATGCTTTACGTGAGCATTGTGAAGCTTTACTCCTGAATGTTTGTTAAGTGCTTTGAGAGGCTCAGATAAAAGGCACCAGAGAGGGGCAAAGTATCCTTGTTATGCATGGGCAGTTCGGTTACTGGCCTGCCCAAAGTTTTGTGCCTTTGTTTACCTCTAGGTTCCAGCCTTTTGCTGTCATGGCTGATAGAGCTGGAGAGCACAGCAAAGTAGTGCAGTCAGTCCTGGATGGGACGTGGGGGACGTGTTGCAGTTGAGGAAGGTGGAAGGTCTAATACTCACACTTCCAGCTGAATGAAGATCAATGTTCTAGTGAACTTCGGTGTCTTATACCTATATACATATATATACATAATCCTCAGACAGCCAGAGGATTATATAGTGGCAGTGTAGTAATATGTACCTGTAGTATATTGATTGCCTTCTAGTGGTAATTCTAATTATACTACTACTTAGTGTAGGAACTGAGTGTTGGAAGAACCCAGAAATTTTAACAGGAAGGTGAGCGTAGTTGTGTCTTGTGGGAAGAATAAAGTCTGGTGGATTGTAAGCAGCAAACTGCAAGGTCTGTGTCTTTCCATATATATCTCTACATAAATGTGTGCATGTATAGTATTGGATGCCTGTGAATAATAGGCTATAATAGTGGTGACATTGGTCTTCATAGTTTGGAGGTATAATGGAGTGACATTTGGGAGGAAACAAGGACTTATCTGGATGAGTTTTTAACCAAATTAGAAAATTTGCTAATGTGAATTGGTTACAAAATTGTTACATTAAAAGTTCCAGAAATATAAATTCTTGTAAAAAAGAAAAATTCTTTATTTTGTAAGAAGGCTTTTTTTTTTTTTTTTTTTTTTGGCCCAAACTGTACAATTCTTAGATGTGAAGTTCATGCCAACTTATAATAGATATTTGCTGCTTTTAAACTTAAATACCCTGTACAATATTCAGCATATATAGTGTATACTTTTCTTCAATTGCCGTAGTGTATATTTTTCCTAATTTACCCTTTCCTTGTTTATCTTGCTTACAGTGCAGAGGTCTCATTTAGATTTTTTTCTAAACTGATTAGCAGTTATGGGTTGGGGCAACAATTTGTGCCGCATTTAGAGATAAATTTGATTAGCACTTTTTGAAAACTGAGTGCAGCAAATTGCAATGCTAATCCAGGTAAATCAAGCCATGTAGGGTTTTTTTAAAGGCAGAAAATTTATTTTAACCAAAGCAGAGATATTAAGTTGTCTGATGTTGGGGAGCATTATAATTCTGCTGGTTTCGTGTACTGAATCTTTTAGTTTTACAGTTCTGAGAAGAGCTTTGGTTTAAAAGAAAAAAACCAACCAGCATAAGGAATACTTTAAAATATATATTTTTTTACATTTTAAGTCACTTAGCTTATTGTCATGAGAAGACAACTCTTAAGCTTTATGGTCAGTGTGTCCTTTTCTATCTCTAATCTAATGAAATGCCCTGCTTGGCTTTATTGGTTTTTGTGTAAAATAGATCAGTGTGTTTTTTTGTTTTTTTTTTTAAAGAAAAAATCTGCTGCTTTCCTAATTCAAAACCCATTGAAGTCAATGGGAATCCTTCTGTTAACTTCTGGTAGGCCCTTAGTGCTCGTTCAGGAGATAGCAAGAAGATAAATTTGGGTGTAATGCCAGAGTAATGGTTTTAAAGGGATTATTAACCAAACACCACTGGAGATCCTTGTGTGTGTGTTGGAGGGGAGATGGTGCAGTATTTTGATCATTATTAAGCTGAAGCGTGTTTCTTTCCTTCTCAAAATGAGTAGGGAAGTTAGGTCAGGTTTAAAATATAAACTGAGGACCAGATTCAGACCCGGAGTGGTTTGAGTGCGGACAGTGGTGCGTGTCAAGAAGCTGCTCCCGCAAGTCCTTCAGCACCTCTCAGGAGGCTCTAAGAACCTTGCAGGTCTGGGCCCTGTGACTCTATATATGATTGGCTGCAGCACCCCACAACTGGATTATTCCTGCCATGGGATCTGTACGAGGTGTGAGATGGGTCACACACTGACCCCAACCTTCCTCCTGGTACGCCCTTTCCCAGGGATGAGATCTTTGAGAAGTGACTTGGAAGCTAAGGGGTAAGATTTCAGTGATAACCCCTGGTGCTCTTCACCCACCCAGCTCACGGAGGTTCACAAATGTAGCAAGCATCGCCGTCTCCATTTTACATGAGGCAGCGGCGGGGCGCTTAACTGGCTCACAGAGAGAGCGAGTTACAGAGCTGGGACTAGAGCCCAGACCACCAGAGTCTCAGCCTGTTGCCCTATCCCAGGGGTTCTTGGGAAAAAATTCCCTAATGGCGGACAGAGCTGGCAATAGGGAGCACGGGGCCCGGAGCCCCTGGACTTCCAAGAGCGAAGCAGATCAAAGCCAGCGTCTCTATCACACTGAGGAGATTGAAACTTCAAGACTCCTTAGAAGAAATGGAAAGGGAGGTGGATATTTCTTGCTTTTTTTTAAATTAAATAGGCAGCTAATCTTGTTTTTAAAATTATGATGAAGAACAAGTTTAAGCTTTGTTGTAACGTGCGTTGTTTGCCTGGACTGTTCAAGACCTGAATGCTTGTGTAGGAGGAACTCTGAGTTGGCTTCTTAAATACCTTCCTGCTGTTTCACATCTGCTACTCCTTGATGAAACATAGGAGCCTTGTCTTAGAACAGGCTTATTCAAAGTGATACAAGCTACAAAAGTGAGATCTTGGAAGAGTGTTGCCATTTTCATACTGTAATAAAAATACTGTAATGATAAATAATAATTAATAATAAATAGTGTGTAATAAGCATGTCATAAAAACAATTTATATTTCCAAGATCACGGCTTTTATCATTTATACTCAGGTAAAAGAGAAAATCCCTGGAAATATTCCTTTTTAAGAGGGGGTTCACGAGACATGACACTTTAGTGAAAGGGGTTCACAGGTTGTTAAAGTTTGGGAACCACTGCCCTATCCACTCTCTGCGCTGCCTCCTGGTTCTGTTTTGCTTTGAAATAACAAATTCCTTCAGGGTTGCAAACTTCTGAGCCCACGCCTCGCTGTTCCAACACCCTGAACTATGGGGAAGTTTGAATTTCATTCTTGATGTAGCGACTGGGCACTGATTATTATAGTTAATCAAACCTCCAGGTCGCAATGCTTCCAAGTTGCAGCAAAGCTTGGCTTCGCATACAGAATTTGCAGAGGGAGCCCGTATCCACGGGAAAATAGCACAGTGAGCACATTTCCATATACCTGCATCAGGATTTATGCATGCACTTTGTTTAGATATGTTGCTGTCTGTGGACATCAAAATTGTTGTCCGCACCACAGCATCCCTCAATTTAGGATAGATTTGAGCATGAGTTAGGAGAGGGAAAATAATCAGTGGTGTAGCATTTTCAATTTTGTAAGACTTGTTGCTGTAAGTGACGTGGCCAGTAATCAGATAATGCTTGAAACGGAGTAAAATGTATGGAGCCTAATCAGGAAATATTGGCCCTCATCATTTCTCTGACAGAGGAGATGACTGCAGTTACAAACTGCAAGCTGGTAACTGGCGGAGATTCCTAAAATATGAGATAATTCCTAGAAACTGACCGACTTTCTCTGCAGTACATCAAATTCTAGGTCTATGATCTGTAATTAAATTACTTATATACTGTTAAAAAAAGCAACTGGCTGTTCTTAGATTGTCCAGTTTAAGGATGTAGCTATTATAAGTGGGAGAGCTGTAGTGACATGTAAAAGTAGCAATTTGGAGGACAAGAAAATATTAAGTCTTTACATTTTGAACATGTCAGTATGTGAGAGGATACAGGAGTCCAACCCATAGCATAACTACACTCTTATGACTGAAATAGTTGCATTTTTGTGAGCATTAACTGTCAAATGGACAAATTAACTTGAAGCATCCTAGATACTGAATATTATTTCATGAGTCATCACATTAACATATCAGGGTATTTTTAAACATGTTCTGCGAAAGAAAAATTCTAATATTTGGGAGTTTTATACAGATGATATATACAAATGATCATAGATTGTTTTCCAAAGCGAGGCTATAACACTGCAAACAGAACCTCTTCTCTGTGTGCTGTGGGTTAATTATTATCCAAAGCATTAGAAAACTGTTATTACAAATTAAAATTGGCACTATCCGTGCTGCTGTGGATGGAGCTGTTGAATATTTACATTGTACAGTATTCCAAATGTTGCCTTCAGATAATGAAAATATCTTGGAGGGGAAAAGTAGGAGAGGAAGATGGTGCAGCTATCCCTATCCTGCTAAAATCATAGGGGTGTTGTCCCTCTTCTACCTGGCTTGGGTATGGGGGTTTCCCTACAGCTCCTCCTTTGCCTGGGCCATTGCAATGAGAGCTTTTCCTCTTCCCCCCGTTATGTTCTCCTTTAACCACTGGTTACATGGAGTGGCTTCCAATCCATCCAAGGCCTCCAAGTGCCTTGCAAACATGAATGCGTTAGCTTCGCAACCACATCGTTAGGCAGGCTGATACCGAACGCAGACGAGGAAAGTCACACAGTGAATGTATGGTGGAGCTGGGCCGAGAACCTAGGAGTTGTCTGCTAAGGGACCTGGTGACTTTTGCTAAGTCCTCTGCCTTGACCACAATATGGTCCTTTCCTTTTTGTTGAAAATACTTTATCCTGACACAGAAGTAAATGCCCTCAGAGGGCCATGAAATGCCATTCCTATATGTGCGTTTCCTACAGGACAGCAAAGGCTATCATGGCTTCAGGATTCCCTGAATCCTCTTTGCTATCCAAGATACTGTAAGAAGATATGGCCTCTATGGTGTTCTTTTCACAATGTACCTTAAAGCCCCATTTGGGACTCTCTTTCCCCATAGAAGAGCGTTCACTGGAATTGATACACAAGAGAGGTTTGATATGAAGTGGTCATATTGAAGTGATGCATCAGAAATGATAGTGGGCCAGATTCTCATTAGGATCTGGCCACTTTGCACCACCCAGACTGCACAAAAGAGATGAGTCCTGGCTGTAGCTGGCCGGTTGAAAATTCCCTTGGCATGGGAGAACTCTTGGATGGTGTCCAACTGGTGGAGTTGGCTCCTGCATCTGTCCATGCCCTGGGTAGATTGGTGCATGATCGTTTGAGGACCACATGCCATTGTTGACAGTTAGAGCAGACTCTAAGCCAGTGGTTTTCAAACTTGTTTTCTGGGGAGCCAGTTGAAGAAAGTTGTTGATGCTCACGACCCAATGGAGCTGGTGATGAGAGGCTTGGAGTGTGTGAGGGGGCTCTGGGTTGGGGGTGCAGGCTCTGGGGTGGGGCTGGGGATGAGGGGTTTGGGGTACAGGAGGGGCTCTGGGTTTGTGGAGGCTCAGAGCTGGGGCCGGGGGTTGGGGTGCGGGAGCGGGTCAGGGCTCTGGGCTGGGAGTGTAGGCTCGGGTTGGGCCAGTGATGAGGGATTTGGGGTGTAGAAAGGGGTTTCAGGTTTGCAGGGGGCTCAGGGCTGGGGCAGGGGGTTGGGGTGTGGGGTTTGGGCGCAGACTTACCTCTGGCGGCTCCTGGTCAGCGGCGTAGCTGGGGTGCAGAGGCAGGCTTCCTGCCTCTCCTGGCACCGCGGACCGCACTGCACCCCGGAAGCGGCCAGCAACAGGTCCGGTTCCTAGGCGGAGGCGCGCAACTCTCACCTGCAGGCACCGCCCCCCCCCCCAGCTCCCATTGGCTGGTTTTCGGGATGTTTATGGGATTCCCATGCCTTATTTATCAAATTTAATAGAAATGGCTGTGTTGTATACTACTGGAGAGAAGATGTTAATGCATTCCTTCCCGATGAAAGATTGTATGCAAGTGCAAAGTAAGATCATTTGCTTCCTATGTCTGAGTGTGTTGTTTCTATATTAGATTTAGCCAGGTGGGTGGCTGATTATTTCTTTAGTAATTCGTTGCTATTGCTACTGAGATTGCCAGAACCAGTGAAATATCCATCTTGGAAAAACTCGTATTTTCCCCAAAATAGACTCTGCATAAATTCCCTGGACTAAGGGGTACAATGTTTATGGGATTCCCATGCCTTATTTATCAAATTTAATAGAAATGGCTGTGTTGTATACTACTGGAGAGAAGATGTTAATGCATTCCTTCCCGATGCACAGATACACCTCCACCATGCTGGGCTTGAAAGATGTCCTTCTGTGACGGTTTTAAATGACATTTTTCTTTTTGTTTTTTTCCTCCTAGTTGTCGCTTTTTTGGTGGCTTACCATCAAAACAAGCAGCTGATCGGGGAGAAGGGACTGCTGCCATGCAAACTGTACTTGCAGAACGTCAAACGGTATTTCAAAGGGAAGATTAACCTGGATTCCTTGACCTATGCCCCAACAATCATCTGGTTCCTGGACTGGTCTGATATGGACAGCAACCTGGACTGCCTTGCTGGCCTTGGCTTGGGAGTTTCGGCTTACGTGTTGGTCACTGGATGTGCAAACATGATCCTTATGGCCATTCTATGGATTCTCTACCTCTCGTTGGTTAACGTTGGACAGATCTGGTAGGTTGACAAACTTTCTCCTATGTTCTTCTCTTTGTAATTTCTCACCATGCATTGTATGGATAAGCTTTTGTGCTCCTGAAAGATGGAGACACGGTAAGTCATTACATAGGCACGTTGAAGAAAGAACGTACCCTTCAGAAAAAAAAAATACAAGTTGGCTAACTTTTTTATGGGGCTAATTCTGTTCATGCCTGAATCTTACACTGGTGTAACACCATTAATTTTAATAGAGTGCCTCCTGATTTACATCATTGTGAGTAAGAACAGAATCAGGCTGATAACATAACTGTAGTATATGATAGCCCTGCAGAGGGGTATAGTCTTTCCTCACTCTAGCTAGGTAACTCATTAGCTTTGTTTTGAGCAAGATTATTCTTTCATTTAAAGCTGGATCAGTGCCAGCCCCATCTCGTGAATAGATTATAGCACGTTATCTTTGTGCCTGGTTAAAATAAAATTTAGAACGCTCAACGTTTTAAATATAAGGGACAGGAGGAAAGGATGGTTGACCATTGCCTGTGTTCTTTAACGATCTCTGGGGGTGTAACTCCCAAATTCAGTGACTTCTCTGCCCTGCATCGTACCCTTAATCTGCAGCATAACTTTATGGGATGTACTCATTGAAGGAGCACTGGATAAAATTACAGTGTTAGTAAAAGTTGAGAAAGTACAACAAATCTTGCCAGTTACCCTAAGGAATGATCGTCACCCTGATAAAGCTAAAACCTGTAACCTGTAGTGATCACAGGATAGCCACAGGGTATGACACATCTACCCTAACTTTAAGCAATATGTTGTGTACATGCCTTTTTCTTCCTTCCTCTAGCTTGCTCCCAAACTGTGTAAGCCTAATTCCTTACCTGAGCTGAGCCAATTTGTCCAGACCTGTCTGTGATTTCACAGCTCTTCTATTTAAAGAAAGAGAAAAGAATGGCAGATATTAAACATCATCTCACTCAGCTTTAGCCCACTCGAGAACCCCTCCACCACTCTCTGTGCAGCAGGGAAATTTGAGTAATTAGGGGATCCCCCTAATGAGTTACGTGTACTTCATTCAGCTCTGCGATTACGAAAAGTCCAGAATAAGGCCACAGTGGCATGACAAGGAGTTTCAAGGGGTATCCTTCCATTGCTTCCACTCCTGAGCTAATCCAAAAGGCTCTCTGCTCATCTCTAGGCACCTGTATGTCCCTGCTGGCTGTTAGCTTTTTCAGAAGGACTTGAAATGCCGTCTGGCCCCCATTCTTGCCAGCCATGGGAATTTATGTAATTGTAGCCGCCAAAGCCAGAGAGTTTATTTAACTCCCTTGTGACTCTTTTTGCCCATCTGTAAAAAGTGCATCATAATTACAGCTGCAGAGTTTGGGGGTTGGAAGCGGAGGCTGACCTTCCTCAAAGTCCTGGGGTGCTTGGTTTTGATTTGCCCTGTTAGGAGAGGAAGGGTCTAAAGAGAAGCTTGAGATCCAAACCCAAATTTCCTGCAGATGGGATGGGTTTTCAGGGGCGGTGCAGGTCCCTCACTAATGTTACTCCGTCCTCATGAGGAGCGTCACGAGGCATAATTCGTTAACGTCTGTGAGGTGTATAGGAGCACTGGGCTAAGGCACCATGTGAGCGGCAGCCTCTTAACCTTGTTGTACTGATTTATGAGAATGAACCTGTTTGGCTTGTTCCATCTCGTGCAGCTACCCAGTCGTGCTTGCTCCTCTCGTCCCTTTGCTCCGAGCCACTTCCACCGGTAATAAGCATGTTCAGAGGAGAGGTGTGACCTCTTCTTGGCAGGCGTGAGAGGTGCAGCAGTCTCGCTGAGCTATTAACTTTTTGCCAAAAATAAATCCTGCTGCAATCTCTGCCAGTTTAACTGCTGCTGAGGGGCTACAGTTGGGGTTTTCCAAGTCTTTAAAGGCAAGGGAGGGTGATGATGTGCGTGGGTGGGGGGCGGGGACTTTTTCCCCCAGTGATGGATGGAACCACAACCGCTGCCCAGCAGACCTTATCCAAATGTCTCTTCCTGAGTGGGTGTATGGCTCGGGAGTTCATGGCCAAGCTTTAGGTCCCTTTGTAACTCGGAAGACAATGAATCATCTCATGGGAATGTGAGCCAAGCCCAAAGTTTTCATTCTGTGGATGCTGTGGTTTGAAGGAATTGCCTCCTGATTTTTGAGATAGGATTGTACCTTGCTTTGTTTTGCTAGTTCATTTGGAGCTTGTAAGTTACCCTGTCGTACACAGGTAATTTATGGCATATGGGAGCATGTTCTGAGTTTAATGGGGGCAGGGAGGAAAATAGGTGTTGCCTCAATTTCATCTCAGCTTAGTTGTGGCATGAAATGTATTAAACAGGAAATTGGGCTCAGGTTGTAGAGGGGTGGGGGAAATCAAAGCGACCCAGTGCTGCAGTTCATTCAACCGTGGTTACATTTTTCATTAGATCCTCTGCAATGGGTCACTGCGTGGTCAAGACCATATTATCATTGTGCATACACTGTGACATTCAGTTCCACAGGGAAGTAGATGCTGGGTGCCTGGGTGCTTACAATGCAAAAGAGGACTGGGGAGGCGGGAATGAATTGATTTCCCCTCTCGCCCCCCCAGGACGTGAAGAATGCTTGGGATGCACTCTATAGACCTGTGCCTTCTGAAATTAAACTGATTTTGCCTTTCACCTCAGTGGGAGCAGGAGCAGGCCTTAAAACTGCAGGTAGCCGATTGTATGAACTCTTTTTACAAATAAATACACGTTTGCGTTTTGTAGACGGTTGTGGAGTCACCGCTGCTTCTTGTGGCCCTTTGTGACTGGGGTGGGCCCTGCAGTGGCCCTGCTTTAGTTTTCCCTCTTGGGCTTGGCCCTTCAGCTAAGCCATTAACAAAGCCCACTCCTTCAGGGGGGACACAACTCCAAAACCAACTCTAAACACAGAGTCTGTGCCCTAGTCTCTCATTCCCGAGGGGCCTCCTCTCTTCTCTGATTCAAGTCTTTTCTGCCCACCCTCTGGGCTCAGCTTTGCCCTTCCCAGGCTCCTTTTTGTCTCTCCCCTCAGCCTCTCCTGGGCTGCTTCAGATTGCTCCCTGCTCTCTCCAGAGCAGCCACACCCAGGCCTTCCTGCCTGGAGTCTTCCATGGGCCTTTGTCTGCCTTCTGCTCTCATTCTACTGCTGGGCTTCCTTCCTCCGATGCCAACCCTGCACCAGTTGGGGTGGCGTGGGGCTAGTGGAACTGGGCTGACTGGCCCAAGGCCTCTGGCCCTTAGTGGGGTAGGATTCCCTGTTTCATAGACAAATAGCTACATTCAGGGATTATTTTAGGGTGACTAGGTGTGTGAGAGGCACTGCCATCTTTTCATATGTCTGGGGTGGCCTCCTGACATGTATGGGGCAGAGTGCAAGGCAGTTCCAGGCAGGTCATGTTTGGTTATACACATACAATGACCCTTGTTTCTGTGCCAGCGTTACTTGTGTGTCACAGAAATATGGTTTCTTCACTATTTTTTTAAAACGAAATAATTCAGAAATAAACAACCATGAAACAGAGGTTATAGACAGTTATTTGAAATAGAGGAAGGAACCACACAGCAAGTCCCTGCATGGATAATTTTTTGTCCCCCGCCCTCATTTTAGGTAATGGGGACACATTGCGTCTCACCTTTGGGGATTGGCAGGTTGTGGGATGTTTGGGGGGTTGATGAGATGCTTTAGGGAAGAATCCAGAGATTCTAAGTAGGACCCTTCCATGACTCCTCTCCCAAGATTTATGTCACCAGGCCCCCAATCGGAATTATGTGACAGTTCCTCCAAGAGGCTTTTCAGGGTACGAAGAAACAGATTATTCCATAGTTGCCCATTATGGTGTTTCCAAAGCACCTGGTACTGACTGTTCTCAGAGACAGGATACTGGGCTAAGACAGGCCAGTAGTCTGATCCGGTCTATCAACTCCTATGAGATTGCTGATTGGGAAGCCATTTCAAGGGAGATAGGGGATTTTAAAAAGAGATACAATTTGCTGTTGCTTTACGCCAGCAAGGGACAATTAATTCTTTTTATGTCTTTTTTTTTTTTAATTTTAATTTTAAATGTGTCTATTTGTTTTGGGCTGAAGTCTTCAGATATCCGACGCTGTTGACTGAGTGACTCTTTCAACTGCCGTCCAGCTGGCTTCAGCTCTGTAGAGAGAGGAAGCTTCGGTAGAGTAACTGTCTCTTTGAAAAGCGGGAAGGCATCAGCTGCATGCACTAGGTATATTAGACTTCCACTTCTTTGAAATACAGTGGCTGGAGAATAGTGTTCTGTTCCAGGGGAACCCTGAACTTTGCTATGACAGCACCATGGAGAAAGAGTTAAAGGCCTTTGCCTACTGTATAAAAACTATAAGAGTTTGGTAGAAACGTCTGATACCAAATGAGGAGGAGAGGGCCAAACTGGTGGTTCAGGAAGTTGGTAATAGGAAGTGGAGTCCATCCTCGTGGGGTATACAGCTGTCCAATGCCGGTGATGGCCTCTGAC
Organism: Trachemys scripta elegans; assembly: GCF_013100865.1. NCBI lineage: Eukaryota > Metazoa > Chordata > Testudines > Emydidae > Trachemys > Trachemys scripta. The sequence continues at coordinate 5,180,651 of NC_048307.1, read as the reverse complement.
AATAGTGGGTGGCTTATGTGAAATGAATTGATGGGTCTCAATCCGGTTCCTAGAGGATGGCCTATGTTGTCAGACAATGGGCGGACGTGTTGGCGGTCTAGGCAGAGAGGCTGAGCAAGACCCTCTTCTTGAGACTTGACTTCCCTCTGGGCCCTAGAGATGGTCTCTCCGGGATAGAGTTCAGGCCCATGGTGTGTGGGAGAAGCTTGTATTGTCAGTAGCTGGGCTGGGCTGTCCTGTGGATGCCTAGTGGGAGCAGAGTTCCAGGGCTCTGAATCTGGCATGTTACCGGCACTGCAGCCGCTTGAAATTAATCTCTGTCCAGGTTCACATGCGACGTGTAAAACGTATATGAATAAAATAAGTGAGATTGTAGATGTCGGGTTTAAGACTTAATTGGGTTTGTGGCTTCTATTACTTCCTGGAACGCTGTCACTATTCTAGTCTCAGTATTCTAGTACTGACACCGCTGCTTAGGTTTGATGCCTCTGCTCACTGTTGGGTAAGCTGCCTGTGATTGGATTCCCAGGATGAGGATTACTTTAATGAAGTTTATGGGTTTTAAAATCACACATTGACCCGGAACTAAATACTTAACTTTGTCAGCATGCTGTAGGTGCTGCTACGAGACTTTTGGACCATCTCTGATACGACACACTTTGAGTGTTTAGTTCCCAAATCTAGTGTTCACAGAAATCAATGTGTTAATTTTAGTGGTCGTCAAATGTAGGACCAAGAATGAGTCCTGGCTATATTTAAAAATAGATCCTGATATGGTACCTTTATAATTATAGTCACTTTGGTAACTTTGCACCCAGGTGATGTGTACATTCTACTGTTATCCTGGAGTAATTCACTAGTATGACTGGGTGTGTTGGGAATGGTCATGGTGGTAGCATGGATCACTCTCATATCCAACGCTCAAAGAGACCGTGCTCTTAAAAGCCCTTTTTTGGTCTCTGTTTGAGTTTCCCTCTGGCATGCTTTGAATTCATCCTTTGAAATGGAATGAGGCTGATCAGAATCTAAAAAACTGCCAGTGAAATGCAGGATGAAGTTGTTGACTCATGAGTTGGTTGGAGAGCCCCATGTTGAGTATTAGTAGTATCTCCCATTGTCTTTAATGGTACAGCGTATCCCTGGTTTCAGGGATATGCTGCAAGATTAGTTCTTGTTTAGGAAAAAAATAAAAAGGTGTTATTTTTAACAGCCAAAGAATCCGAAAAAGTGTGTGTGTGTGTGTGTGTGTGTGTGTGTGCATGGAAACCCCTCAATATCTTCTTTCCTTCCTTTGTGGCCTCCACAAGTCCCAGCTCTCTACATTCCATCATATGTAGAATGCTGCTGCCTGTATCCATTATATTGGTAAATAAGGAGGAGGACTGGTCCCTAATACAGAGCGATCTGGATCACTTGCTAAGCTGGATGCAGGACTCTGAAAAAGACTTGGGGGTGTGTGTCAGAGTGGGTAGTCAGCTGAACATTATTAATTCTCAGTGCGATGTTGTGTCCATAATGTGATCTTTGCAGTATAAACATGGGAATATCCAGTAGGGGTAGAGAGGTGGTATTACATCTGTATTTGGGCACTGGGGTTTACCAGCGGCGCTGGAATATTTATGTGCAGTTCTGGTGTCCATACTTCAAGAAGGATGTTGAAAAATTGGAGAGAGGGTTCAGAGAATGATTAAAGGTTTGGAAAACATGCCGTTATAGTGAAAGACTCAAGGAGATCAATCTGTCTGTCAAAGAGAATGTTGGGGTCTGACTTGATCACAGTCATAGACATTTGATTAGACGGCTTCTCAGATTAGCAGACAAAGGTATAACAAGATCCAATGGCTAGAAGTTGAAGCTAGACAAGTTCAGACTAGAAATAAGGGGCAAATTTCTAACAGTGAGAGTATTTAATCACAGGAACAACTTACCAAGAATTGTAGTAGATTCTCAGTTACTGGACATTTTAAAATCAGCACTGGACATTTTTGTAAAAGATATGCTCTAACTGGACCATAGCTATTGGTCTTAAAGAAGGAATTAATTTAGGGAAGACCCTGTGGACTGTGCCATGCAGGAGGTCGGACTAAGTGATCCCAGTGGTGCCTTCTGGCTTTAAACTCTATGAAACTTGCACACTCTAGACCTATAGAGTCACAGATCTGATGCAGAGTCCGTGTATATTTAGAATCTGGAGTTGGAAAGGGAGTTGTTTAAATCCACTTCACTCTTTGGCTGATTTCTGAGCCACATGGAGAGGCTCACAGGACATTCATTTTCATCCTGTGTCAGGTGGGAGGAACCTGGATGTTCACTGAAGGCTCAAGGTGGTAAAAAGAAAGGGAAAACAAATGGGAGAACACAAAGGGCTTCATGTATAGAATTCTGATGAGCCCCCCCAGAGTGAAAACTGAGCCCTGATCATTTGGTCAGCCTCCCAGCCCTTAATGGGGTACAGCCTCGAACTGTTTGCCAGTCAATCTGCCAGAAGATACAAGACTGATTAAAGTTCTGCATAGGTCAAGTGTTTTTTAATGAGACTTAAAAACCACAAAACGCTCATGACAAAAAAGCCCGTCTTCTTTTTCTGTTATGAAGGCCCTTCAAAGAATGGCAATTTTAACTGCAGTTAAATTACATGCCCCTGAGACATGCTTTTATGACCTGCATTATTACTGTCCTTGTAACAAGGCCCTAATACTAAATCAAAAGCCGTTAATATTATGCCCAATCAGCTAATGATGGCAAAACATTGGGTATCTGGGGCCAGGACTAAAGGAGTCACGTCCTCTTCACCTAAACCCCGGCTAAATATGACAGCATCTGCATCTACTTGGAAACCATCTGGCATAGTGGCTCCAAAGGGCACGTGAGTATGAATCGAATTGTGTTTAGTCAACTAACGACCTCAGGGGTTTGTACAGTAGTACAGTGCAGCTCAGTTTCACACTCTCTTGTGGAAAAAGGTGTGGTGCCTGGTCTTATGTCATCCCAAGTATTTGTTAGCAGTAGCTCCATCAATATTTCCACAGGGGAGGAAGACACTGAAAAGAATGTTGTAGCTACTCCGTGCTGTAACATTTTCCTTATTGGCTTGTAGACCATACTCCCTTGAGTACACCAGTACAATGCCATGTACATTGGTCAAACCGAACAGTCTCTATGCAAAAGAATAAGTGGACACAAATCAGACGTCAAGAATTATAACATTCAATAACCAGTTGGAGAACACTTCAGTCTTCCTGATCACTCGATTACAGACCTCAAAGTTGCAATACTCCAACAAAAAAACTTCAAAACCAGACTCCAATGAGAAACTGCAGAATTGGAATTAATTTGCAAACTTGACACCATTAAATTAGGCTTGAATAAAGACTGGGAGTGGATGGGTCATTACACAAAGTAAAACCTATTTCCCCATGCTAATTTCCTCCCTCCCCCCACTGTTACTCACACCTTCTTGTCAACTGTTGGAAATGATTATCACTACAAAAGTTTTTTTTTCTCCTGCTGATAATAGCCCACCTTAACTGATTACTCTCGTTATAGTTAGTATGGCAACACCCATTTTTTCAGGTCTTCTGTGTATATATATCTTCCTACTGTATTTTCCACTGCATGTAGCCGATGAAGTGGGTTTTAGCCCGCGAAAGCTTATGCTTAAATAAATTTGTTTGTCTCTAAGGTGACTTCTCATTCTTTTTATCAGAATCTCAGTTTCTAAAGAAAAAAAAAGGGGGGGGAGAATAGAATTTGGAATGCCATATAGCTGTTCTAGCAAGTATCTTACTAACTGTATCCCAGTATTAGACAATACACTTATCTTCTCTCTCTTAGCTATCATTTTAATTTTGTAAGTGACACAGGTAGAGGAGATAGAGGGAGAAAGTGGTTTTGAGATAAGATCTGAAAATATACGGAGAATAAATGAGGAAGCACAGAGCGGTGAATAGGAGGCCAGTGCTAGATTAGTTTAAGGGTTTGTTTACATGGGTATAACGTATTCCAGAATAGCCCCCCAGGTGGATGCTGTTCTGGAATAAAAGTCATTTTATTCTAGAATGTTTGGAAGCAAACTAATTACTCTGGAATAAAAGTCACTTTTATTCCAGATTAGCATGTCTACACGGGGAGCTATTCTGGAACAGCTATTGAAAATCACTTATTCCACAATACCTCTTCTGGTCAATATATCCACGTAGATGAGCTTTAATGAAGGTAGCAGGGAAAGGGGCCACGAGAGAAGATTTAATAAGGTGTGCTGCAGCAAGTTCAAGGAGGGTCTTAAAACAGCAAGGGCAATTTTGAACTAGAATTTGGAAAAAAAAAATGGGGAACTAGTACTGATTATTATAGACTAATATTGAGGATGGAAGAGACAGGGAGAAAAGTGTCTGCTGTGTCACCTGGAAATCAGTGATGATTTTTGTTTTCTTCCAGATCATTGATAAAAGTTTTAAATAGTGTAGGGCCAAGAACTGATATCTGTGGGCCCCCATTAGGAACACACTTGCTCAATGAGGATTGCCTGCTTACAGTTACATTTTGAGACCTATCATTTAGCCAGTTTTTAATCCATTTAATGTATGCCATGTTGATTTTGTGTCATTTTAGTTTCTTAATCAAAATGTTGTGCGGTACCAAGTCAAATGCCTTATTACATCAATGTCTATTACATCAACACTATTGCCGGTATCGAGCAAACTTGTTATCTCATAAAACAAAATATCAAGTTAGACCAGGTCTCTTTTCCATAAACCCATTTTGCCTGGGATCTGACATGCCTATCGTACCCAGGTTATCCCATGTTCTCGTTCCTGCTGAGAAATGCGTCCACATCTCTGCTTAGCACTGCAGAGCAATAACCAACAATGGGCAGCCTGATGGACCTTTGTTACACCTGGGTGATTGTTCTCCATAAATGAGGCTTTATAGTAATTGGGACACCACCCTTTTAATAGATACTCTGAGCAACCCAAACTGTTTCTGTGTAACTGACAGTGTGCCTGTTTTCACGTACAGTATTCCATTTGTGAAGATTCATTACCCTTTTTTCCTTTTACTATCTTGAGGGGATGAATTGCAGACACAGAGATTTTGGGCTAATGTTACCTTTTCATGTTTGTCTGCTATGGGGTATAACATCTGAAGATTTGATTAAACAGGTGTGATACTCTGTCAAGTGTGGCTGTTAATTAATACAGCAGCTCCGTTTATTTGCCTCAGAGCTTATTCTAAATAAGAGAAAAATGTAAATGTAATAAACAAGCCAATGTGCTATAGAGTTTAGAGTGAGATAAATCAAGATGAGACTTCAGCACTGTTTAGGGTTATAAAACTGGATGATTAGATAATTTTATCTTGTCTCTTTGTTCAGGTAGTGGGAATGAGGCCTCCTTAGTATTGGAGATCAAAACCAAAGATGAGCAAAATTAAAAGGACATGCAAAAATATGTAGCTTCTCTTCTCAGTCGTCGACACCAGCTCCGGGGGGGGGCTCCCCACAGTGGCAGGCGCACTGGGCCCTTTAAATCCCTGCCCAAGCTCGGCTTCCAGAGCTCTGGCGGTGATTTAAAGGGCCTGGGGCTCCCCGCAGTGGCCGGAGCCCTGGGCCCTTTAAATCACTGCCAGAGAAGCCGGCCCAGTCCAGACCATACTGGCTTACTTTCACCTCTGGTAGCACCATCTCTAAATCAATCTGGGTTTCTGCTGTAAGCTCTGAGCCAGGGATGGAGAGAATTGAAGGAAGGCTGAGGGAGGGGTTGAAAACTGTTCTTTCCCCTCTGTCAAATGTGACTTCTTGATGGAGTTTTTTTTAGGAGAAGGAGACTGGTTGGTTGAAAACTGAAACAAAAAAAAGGAATGCATTTTAGGTGAAAGCAGAGAAATGGCGTTGTACAAAGTGTGAAACAATACTGTGGATTTTTATATTTCCTTCCATTCGAGGATTTCCGAGTTCTGCAAGGCATAAATATAGCCTCTTAACATTCCATAAATATTATGCCCCTTTTTATCAATGGGGAGCCTGAGGCATTGAGGGCAAATCTTCTCGGTGCCGCTCAGAAAGTTGGTAAATTAATTAAAGATGTGAAGTCAAAGTGCATTAATCCCCTGTGTGGATGCTTATTCAGAAGTGAAGTGGCCTTGGTTCACTGTGGCTTAACCCTTTCCTGAGCGTCCCCCATGTAGACAAGTCCTGAGAGTTTGTGATCCATGCAGGAAATCAGTGGTAGAAATGGGAATAGAATCCACACACCTTGACTCTTATGCACTGACCATCTTTTACATTCAGGAAGACATTTTCACTGCAGAAGTGGGAGGTGTTTGTTTGTCCACTGACCTGTTTTAACCTTGGACAAGCCATTTCATCCGTCTGTGCCTCAGTTTACCCTTCTGCCAAGTGGAGGTAAGAATGCTTACCTGTCTCACAGGAGCACTGGGCATCTTCATATAGGCCCTCATAAAAAATACTTAAGAAATGCAGATGATTAATACGGTGTGTAACTTCTGTATGTGCTTTTACAAAGTGTTCTTGCTCAGAGATTTTGGTGAATTTAAAATTTAATTAAAAGCAACACGTTATTTTGACAACTGTATTTGAAATTATTTGAATTGTTAGGGGCCTTACCTTTTTTTAAGTCAGCTTTATTACAGCGTGGCTCTGTCTGTTTTTCTAGCTCTCAAAAGTATCACAACAACAACAAAAGTTGAATCTTATTCTTTTATCTGCTCTTTGCTTTGGCAATATACCTCAGGAATTTCTTTGTTATTAAGGATTGCTGCTTGACATCCCCCTTTCTCCTCTCCCCTAAAAAAAAGAAAGGATTATCTCTAGAAACTTAAACCGAAAGTTAAAGGATCTCAGGGGGTCATCCTTCCTGTAGAGGAAGCTGGTTTTGGCACTTCCTACTCATACAGAAAAGAACGAGCATATCAGTTTCAAAGAATGTTGTGAGCAGTTGATATGACATACTAATGAAACAAAGATTATTACCATGTGACGCTATTGCTTTGCAATACAATTGGGAGCTAATGATGCTAATGAAAAACATGTTTGCATTTGAAAGATAAAAATTTAACGATGGCTGATGTCAGTCATGAATCATTTAATCATTTTCCCCGAAACATCAAGTTTTCCCCTTCCCACTCTTGTCATTTTGGTATAATCAACCGTCCTTTAAAACGGGAGTGTTGCTTATTTATAGGTTTGCACAGCACAATGGGACTCCAGTCCTGATAGGTGCGAGTGCCGTACGAATAAAAAATAATCCCACAGATGCCTTTGAATTTTAGATATTTAAGTGTTGGGAATTTCAAAGGAAAGAGAAAGATTCCCCCCTCACCCATTGTTTTGTTTTGAGGCAATAAGTAACATTTAATAGAATAAGAAAACTAGGCAATTAGCTGTTTGTAAATAATTTAGGTTGTGATCTTCAAAGATTCCTAGAGGGTTAGGAACCCAACTCCTATTAAAAGTCAATGGGATTTAGGCACTTTCAGATCCTTCAAAAATCCCTGCTTATTCTATGATGGTGAAATGGTTTGAAAAAACAGGTAGAAGTGACATTTTCTAAAGGGGGCCAATTCGTCCATAGTGTGAGCTAGTCTATGAAGTTGGACCAGATTAGCTCAGGACTGAAAGAGCTTTTGTTGGTAGGAGAAGAGTTATCAAATGTCATGCTGTATGGTGAAAACTGTTGGCCGCAGCAATCAAAGAGAATTTCACTCCCTCCCCCCCACCCTCACTTTTTTTGTACAGTTATCGAGGTGCCTTGTTGTTTTTTCTTGGCCTCCTGTTAGATTTAAATTTGCATTGGGTCTAGTTTTTGGCTACTGCCAGGCACAAGATGCTAGTCAATAGACCTATTATCAGATCCATAACACATTCAATTTGTCTATTTAAATACAAATATTGAAAAAAAAAACCATTTGTGCCAGTGCTTCTCATGTTATTGTATGATACTCCAGGAAATTATAATAATTCTGCTAGGGCCATTGGTTTTAGAGCGATCAGTGTCCGTGTCAGAGGGCCGAAGGGTTAATACTGTATAGAAACATCAATGATTGTGTGAGCCTGCTTTTTTTAGTCTAAAGATGTCTTAAATGAAATTTTTCTCTTCCTTTGATTTATAGTATTGTTGGTAAAACAGATAGTTTAGGCTTTACTTAAATTAAAATTACCTACGGGTCACCAAATGAAATTAATAGGTGGCAGGTTTAAAACAAACAAAGGGAAGTATTTCTTCCCACAATGTGCAGTCAACCTGTGGAACTCTTTGCCAGAGGATGTTGTGAAGGCCAAGGCTATAACAGGGTTCAAAAAAAGAACTAGATAAATTCATGGAGGATAGGTCCATCAATGGCTATTAGCCAGAATGGGCAGGAATGGTGTCCCTAGCCTCTGTTTGCCAGAAGCTGGGAATGGGCGACAGGGGATGGATCACTTGATGATTCCCTGTTCTGTTCATTCCCTCTGGGGCACCTGGCATTGGCCACTGTCAGAGGAGAGGATACTGGGCTAGATGGACCTTTGGTCTGACCCAGTATGGCCATTCTTATGTTTTAAAGGTTGTGTTGGTATAAGAGTAAGCAAAAATCTGTTTAAAAAATTATTGACTCATCAGTTAGTAAGTGCTCTGGATATCTTCTATTGTATAGCACTTATCTTTATATAAGATACTATGTCAATATCTCTGCTAGGAAACTCTAGCATTTCCAGGGACTGTTTAGATACCTGGAATGCCTGTAAAAATACTTTGTGTCCATACATAAAACTGCTCCAGATGTTCCAGTACTGGTATGACTGCATCAGATACTGAGCATTGCAGCTGCATTGGCACAGTTGGTCCTCCCAGTACGGTGCCGTGATACTCCTGACAGCAATGAGTACGGTATATGTTAACATGTAAACTTCTCCAGTCACCTGTTTGAAAATTTGAGCTGATAGCCATTTTATCATGTTGTCTTAATCCTTAGCACTTCTTACCTAAATGTCAAATCTATTGGCTGTCTATATTAAGAAGTGGTGGTGTCCCAGAATATTAGAGACAAGGTGGGTGAGGCAATATCTTTTATTGGACCCATGCAAGTGGTCTCTGTAATATTAAGAAAACACATAGGAGGTTGGTGATGTGTATCAGTTGCTTAGCTTCGTAAAAAGCACAGGAGAATAACTTTATGTAACTTGATGCACTGATCTCAAAGACAGCGTTAGTGAAAAACATGATTTTTTTTGCACCCCTTTTATTTTAAATTTAATCTGATGAAAAGAACGAATAGATCATCAACAAAAGGGAGTGGTAGTGGTAGGGGGGTCACACATCAAGGAAGGAGTGGCTTTTATTATATAGATTTTTGTGGCATCTACAGTGTTCTAAATTCTATCCACACATGGAAATACACACCGTCTTTCTCTCTCTCTCAGTGTGTTTACAGTGAAAGAAACTTATCAGAAGATTGCACGGTTAATGGGAAGGTTGTGTGGTCTCTAGTGTCTCTGGCAGAGCCCTGTGGTACTACCAGAGGAGTATTTTTAATTTCGTATTATGTGCCACATCTAATTTTCAGCTGTATCCAGTATGTTGATTTGGGTATTGATTCCACAGCTGAACGACTTAAGAAAAGAACGAATAATGTTTTTAATGAATGCTTTTAAAAAGTTGTAACTTGCCAAATACCTTCATGCAGACAGTGCCACCCGGGATATGTTCATCTTTCTTAACTAATCTAACTTTTTGGAGCTTCCTGATGGCTTGTGGTTGGAAAGAAGGTTAATGCTCTGACTGGTACAGATTAAAAGCAATCAGGGGTTAGGGAAGTGTCCAGGCCCTCTACAGAATCTTTGTATTCGCTAATTTCTTTAAGGGCCTAATTCTGGAAACTCTTACTACTGAGAGTAAGCTCATTAGCTAGCCTGGCAATATTTATAAGAGTAAATATTTGCAGGGTCAAGACATGTTGTTTGATGAGCGCTTCAGAAATATTTGAATAAACGGAAGTTCTCTTTCTGAGAATCAGTAGATTCAGGCCCCTTGGGACAAGCCCCTGTAATCGATAGCAGAAGGTATGTGGAAACGTATGGTACTTTCAGAATAAGGAATTGGAGTCTTATAGAACTTTAATGTGGAAGAAACCAAAAGGTTTGTATAGAAACTACTGTAAAACCTACAGAATGTGGTAGAAAATGATAGCCTTTCTATAGGCTCGTATTTAACGGAATTATATTCCGTCTATAGGATTGTTAAAAACAAAAGCATTGGAAGGTTGTTCTGTGAAATTCTATATGACTTTACATAAATCCTGGAGGTTCCAGGAAGACTTTATTTAGGAATAAAACAAGGAACTGACAGCCAGACAGGCAGAATACGTCTGCCAAACAGGGTGTCAACAGGTGGTGTATGAAACTTTCCGACTACTATTTTCTATATGAAAGCTGAACTCCAGTGTTTCTGTCATCTGTCTTCCCTGACCATGTGTATGTGCATGTGCACAGATACACCCAAAAATACTTGACTAGAACTGACCTTTTGTTCCAGGGCTTCAGCTTATTTAAACCGGCAACCTTTTTGGTTTTTCCCACCAACTATCTGTTTTCACTTGCTGTGCACAATTTTGCACTTTCATAGAATATAGAATATCAGGATTGGAAGGGACCTCAGGAGGTATCTAGTCCAACCCCCTGCTCAAAGCAGGACCAATCCCCAGACAGATTTTTACTCCAGTTCCCTAAATGGCCCCCTCAAGGATTGAACTCACAACCCTGGGTTTAGCAGGCCAATGCTCAAACCACTGAGCTATCCCTCCCCCCCACTTTGAGTTGTTATCTCTCTCAATAAGCACAATGATTTCCGCAACAGTAGGGCAGCCCGATCCGGCTCCCATTGAAGTCAATGGCAAGGCTCCTATTGATTTCAGCAGGAGTCAGATCCAACCCAGAGTGGGGAAAAGTTTGCAATACTTTCTTTCATTCTCCCTCTTTGCTTCCTGCGCCGGTGTCACGTTTTGTGCTTTTGATTCATAGTCCAATTTAAGGAGCAGTTTCAAGCAGGATTCCACGGGCTGCCATTTCAGTGACAGTCTAACCAAAGCTGACTTCATTTGAATTTGGCTACTTCTGCAGCTGCCTAAGCCAGGTCCCATAACAACTTTTAGCTTTGGAAATAAGCATAGACAGAAGCCTTGGCTTCCACCCGCTTTCAGTTAGGTAATTCAATTTTTGGTTGACTTTTAACCAAGCCCTGTAGCCTGCTTTGCAAGGGGACAATAAAATGGTACATTGCCCCTTTCAGTGACTATGGGAACTGATAGTTGTTACACCGTGTAGAGAACTTTGTGAGAATGCCCTATCATTTAGCAATTCCATATCATTGTTTAAATAGCCAGCATTGCTCCATTAGGTGGCATTTCTCAGTTTGCCAGAAGTCCCTCTTCTTTCCAGTCCCTTTTCACTCTCCCTTGTCAGTACCTTTTCCACCACCATGAGAAAGAGAGAAACAAACTTTAATTTTCAAGCTCGCTTTCTAAAATATAGCTCTCCATTTAAATGTGGATGTTGTGATTACAGAGCTCAGCATCCCAGCTTTTAGAGATCTGTGACCACAATAAAATGAATCCAGAAACCAAGACAAGTGGTTTCACTTATTACCATTCTAGCTTATTTCCTCCCCCCCCCCCCCCATGACCACTGTGGAATACTAAGGCTTGGCAACAACTGAAACCAGCTCTCAAAGATGTTACTTGCCCCACGCTTTTGACTTAATGATGCACCCTAAATTAATGAAGAACTGGAGTGGTTCCGTTGTATCGCTTTGATGGATTGTCGGCTTTTGTGGCTTCCAAGTGTGTAACTTGAGGTTACTTTAATCATTCCTTTTTTTGTTTGGTTGTAATAATGCCTAAAGGCCCCACTACGGGATCGGGGCTCCATTGCGCTTGGCACTGTACATGGACACAGAGGGAAAACAGAGTCCCTTCCTCAAAGAGCTGACAGTCTAAGTTCGAGAAGAGATAAACAGATTGATACAATGCGGGGAGCTTAAGTGAGATTATGATATACAGTATTCATCATGCTACAGTCCACTGATCCATTGCAGTGGGTACTTCAGCCTGCTTGCGGCCAGAACCGTCTGTCTGTCTGTCTGTCTGTCACTGCTAGTGGGGAACGCTCTGTCCCCTGATGTAGCCTGCAGTTTTAGCTGTCTCCCTGGTGGCAGGTAGACCAGCCAGCCTTCCCTGCTGCCACGCTTTTCAGAAGGAAACTTGAGCCTTTATTTCAAAGCTCTGACGATGCTGTCTGCTCAGTCATGTATCTGTCTAATTCCCAGATGGCTGCCTTTGCCTTTTGGGGAGACTGTGCCCTCAGCTCTGCTTCCCCATTGGAGGCATTTGCAGCAGCTGCTGCCCCTGCCGTGGTCAGGGTGTGCTAGGCCAGCTCCCACCAGAGGCAAAAAGAGAGGTCTGAGGGAAAGTTTCGCTGGGGCGCATGGCAGTCTCTGTGGGCAGAGTTCAGTGTCTCTCCTCTTCTCCAGCCCAGTTTGTGTGGGGTTTCCTCAGCCCCACCCACTGGGCAGGAAAGCAGCCGGACAGGATGGAGAAACCAGCTCCAGGGGCAAGCAGGTCACCTTCCTCCATTTCCTTGAGGGGAACCAGCAGCAGGAGGGCAGCAAACGCATGAGTCCCTAGAGCCTGCATCAGCAGCTATGCTCCTAACTGAGAAGCCAAGCTGCCTCCGCTGCTTGGGCTACCGACAGAGGGCACTGGACACAGCACGGACACTGCCAATGCTCAACTTTGTGGGAAGGGGCCTCCAGCTCTCTCTCCCTGCTGCCACCTCTATAACAGACCTCCCAGGGGATCCCTGCTTGTCTCTAGGCTGGGGCCTCCAGGAGAAACAAAGGCCCATCCGGCCTGTGTGGAACTCATGCAGTAGCTCAGGGTAGATCTTCTGAGGCGTCTATCCGTGAGCCCCAGGCCAGCTCCTTCTTTGAGATTCCCAGACAGGGCCAACATGGGGGAAGGGAGACAAGGGCTAGCCACTGGAAATGTCTCTGGAGCAATCTCTGTACCTGATTTCACTTTCGCCTCTGAAGCAGGATTATGGGGACAAATTGAACCTCTGCGGGAGGATTTGTTGTACATCTGATCCGTTAAAATAGCTGCCCTCTCCAATCAGGCCCTTTTTTGAGGTTGGGAGATTTCTCTGCTGAAACCCTGTATGGCTGTTTTTAATTCAGACCCAACTGCACCCATTCTCAAAATTAAATTCAGGAAATAGTCTTCCTTCTGTTAAGCATCAAAGTCGAGTCTTTAGGAGCAGAGAAGTCACGTCTCCTTATATTGAGAGCTGCTAGGTGGCCACATGGCCATCAATACATAGATTCACTGGATTCTTCATTTTGGTGTTTCAGAAGTCTTCTGCCTGGCTTTGTGCCCAGGAGAAGGTGGAGGACATATGATATACCTTGTTTTGGATGACAGTATTTCAGGGATGATCGTGCTTCTCACCCTGGAGGCACACTGCTCTGAAAACCCCATTGGATGTGTGATAGCACTTTTTCCATTCCACTAGTATCTCTGGAGGATGTTAAACAGAAGCTACTAAACTTAGACATTTTTAAATCAGCAGGTCCAGGTAACCTGCATCCAAGAGTTTTAAAAGAGCTGGCTGGGGAGCTCGCTGGACCGTTAATGGTTACTTTCAGTAAATATTGGAGAACTGGGGAGGTTCCAGAAGACTGGAAGAAAACTAATATTGTGCCAATTTAAAAAAAAAAAGGTAAACAGGATGACTAGGGTAATGATGGGCCTGTCAGCCTGACATCGATGCCAGGCAAGATAATGGAGCAGCTGATACAGGACTGGATCAATAAAGAACTAGAGGAGGGTAATGTAATGAAAATCAACATGGGTTTATGTAAAATACATCAAGTTAATGTGACAGGGTTATTTTTTTGATGAGATTACATATTTTGGCTGAGTTTGCAAATCTTTGCTTCCAGATTGCCTCGCCTTCTAATTAGACGGTGAGGGGTTTGATGCTCATAGCAGTGAATGGTAACTACTGAGTGACACCACGTAGAAGCAGAGTACCTTTACAGAGTGGAGACAGGCGACGTTTGCTGCATAATCATTCATTTCCAATAATATGCTTTGGGAACCTCAAATCCATTCCTGAAACTACGCTTCCTTCTATGAATATTAACCGGTGCTTCCATTACAGAAGGTCACCATCACTGGATAGGTCTTAGTATTGCTGTAGGTTAGTCAAGTTTATATATTTAAACCAAAAAATAATAATTGAAAGACTGAGCAATTTCCAATTAGTGATCCAAATAATTTGTTTTGTATGGAAAATGTTACATTTCCAAGTTCACTGACTTCTAGCAAAAATGTCTGTATAAATAGTGGATTTTTTTTATGAATGTTTTCATCTGAAGCAAATTTAATTAAAAACATGTTCACTACCCTTTCATTTTTGTGTTCCATGAATATGGCAGCACTGAAACTTAATCAGCACAATTTTAGCTCAAATATTTGCTTAAAAGTGAATTTTGATTGTATATTTAATTGTAAAAGTCACAATTTACCATTTTGCATTTAAATATGTAATTCACATTGTGCTGGCTAATGACATAATTCATCCAGTTAGGGAACAGAAATATAATGTGATTTATGTAATCCATACACCATGAGCTGAAAATAGTATGTTGAGTTTGTGAAATTCCCAGTTCTGACAATCTGCAGACCCAAAAAGATTCACTGTTGCAATTTGCAAAACCAAACCCACACTTTTACTTAACTCTCTCTTTCTGTAATCTGTTTTTATTAAATGTATCTGCCAAATTCTAAGGGAGGCTATGGGGAGAGAAAGCACTATTTAAAAAATAGTCCTACTTACTGTTTGTTGGTAAGGAGCTGAATTTTTCAAAAGCATAAATGGCAACTAAGCCCCTAACTCCTGTTCAAAGTCAATGGGCGTTAGGCACCTTCCTGTCATTTGTGTCTTGAAAATCTCCATAAGAGACCCTGCTGTGTTTATGGACTCATAGTGAGCCGTTCGGTTTGGTTTCCTTGGCATTTGTATCATGAGCTTCTTCAGAGAAATAAATTCACAAGTGTTTGCTTGTCATCACATGACAAGTTATGGAGCCTAGATTGATGTAATCAGCAACAGACACACGTCAGAAAACTTAATGTGGTTGAAAAGAATACAATTTTTTATTAATTCCTGATTGTGTGTTTTTTGGAATGGGCCTCAGGGGGTTCTTTACGTCTGCCAAGGAAAAAAGAATAATTCGTACAAGTTTATATTTAACTGCACCACAACCATGTTGGAGAGCAGTGAAGTGGAGGTGCCCTTAATGACAGATATCTTTTATAAAGAGCCACTTTTATTAAGAATGTTAAAACTTATTGCGCTTTTGAAAATAATGGCTTCTATGCAACAGTAGCCCCGTGTGAAATTTTTGTTTAAATATGCAATAAAGTACTTGGATTGATTGATTTTATAACTGTTGGAAGTGTGCGTGTGTGAGAGAGAGAGAAGAAAACATTTGCACATCACAGTAGGATGTGCTCCAATAGCACACAAAGTAGTTTTTTTTTAACTTTTCTAATTTTTTGTCTTTAAAAAAAGTGGCATGTGATACATTACACATCAGTGTTAATTGTACCTATACGGGATTGGGAAGCGCAGAAGAAAGCATGTTTTGGGGCTCGAGCCTAAAAGCAGGACAAGGTATAGACTATGATCTTGCAAACATTTACTCACATTTCTCGTCCAATTAGGTATGTAGACACTACAGATGGGCACATTTCCCAGTGCCAGGAGATAGACTTGTGTCAGCGCCCCTCACGCTAGTGCCCTCAAAGCATTTTTTCTATCAGAAAATAGTTTCATTGAAATAAAAATATTTCATGGGAATATGTTGATTTTTGAGGAAATTTTTGATGGGGGAAAAAAGTTGAAATGAATGATTGAATTGTTTCAGCTATTTTTGTTTTGGTCATGTCAAAATGTTTCATTTTGACTTTAAGACAGCCAAACATTAATTTTAATGTATTACCAAATAAAAGTCAATAATGAATCAAAAGAAAATGTTTTTTTACGTTATCGAAACAAAATGTTTTAATGGTTCCAAACTGAAATTAGTTGGGAATTTTCATTCTACAGGAAACTTACTTAATGTTGGCTTTTGTTCTGATCTGAGTTGAGTACAAATTTCAAAATGTTGCAATTTCCTGCAGAATGGAAACTCCGGTTTCCAATTGGCTGTAATTAGCACCATTCAAATCACACGTCCAGTAGCAGATGCCATATTGGATGAACTCCTTCTCATTTGTTTAAAAAAAAAAATCAAAGGCGTGAGTAAATAGTCCACCTGTGAAAGTGAATATTGGCTTTTCAGCACTATACCAATATCCTTTAGGTTCTAACAATGGTTGTTAAGTTTTTAACACTGTCAATGGAGCTTGGCTGCATCTTTGTCTGAAAAGTGCTGAGGATGTTTTGGAAAAAATATCAGTGAATAACCACACAGTAGAACCTCACTAATCTGCACTTATGGCTAGGATGCTGCTCACTGTGGATTGCTGAATTTTGCAAGTTAGGCACAAAGCGAGGAGAGGCCCTTTAAAAAAATAAAAAGCATCCTTGTAGGTTTATTTTATCAATTGTACTTTGGTTTTCTGTTTTATCATGCTTTGTAATGGGCTAGTAAATATGCCCTAGCACATTTTGTAGTAATAATAATAATAATAATAATTAATAATTAAAATGTCAGTAATATATAATATTTCCTTTTTCAGGTAAACTTACCAAGTAAGGTAAATGTTGTGAAAGTGACTTGGGTGCTGTCGCATGGGAGGTAGATAGCAGAGTTCAGTGCCCTATCCACTGGCCCATGCTGCCTCCCTTTGGAAATACTACATAAGACCTCCCTGTAGCATGGTTCCTGAAAGGCAGGAAGACCAGTAGTTTTTTGTGTGCATTCGTAAGGTTCAACTGTAGGAGGTAGAGCCTGTTTCTTGAGGTTGAAAGCCATTGCACTAGATCTTATATGGCCTTGTCCTCTTAAAAACCAGACTTCACTCCCTCAGCACCTAAAACTCCCACTTGACATCAACAGGAGTTTTGGGTGTTCAGTGGTATCGGACCCTTATTTTGTGGTGTTATCAGATGGCAGGAACTTGAGTTATAACTAGTGAGAGGAGAGCATACAAATCCCCTAGGCAGCTTTGAAAGTTGCAGTAAAAATGTGTATTGGTAGCTGATTCTGAAGAATGAGCACCTTCAACTCCTGTTTACTTCAGCTGGATTTGCAGGAGAATGCATTTAGTCTTATGTATTGTAGAGGCGGTCTGGTCTAGTGGCTAGGATACCGGACAAGGAGTCAGGAGACATTGGTTGTATTTCTGGCTTGACTGTGACCTTGGTGAAGTCCTTTGATCTGTCCATGCCTCTATCTCTCTCATCTATTAGGTGTGTAAACCCTTTGGGCAGGGGCTGTTTCCAACTATGGGTTTGGACACCTTGAGCAATGGGATCCGATAGGCACTACAGTAATACAGATATCTTCTTTCATCCCGGAGCATCTTTGAAGACACGGGGAGCAGTACAGTATCACCTTTTGTTCCTGTTGATGGCTTGTTCCTCCATTAAACCCAGACAGAATAATAATAAATATCATCTTGGTTCATTCTGGAGAACTGACAACCTTGATAAATTAGATATGACAGGTCGTAGATGTTCCCCACTCTTTAGCAAGACACCACATTTTTTCAGTGAATAAAAATATTTATCTGAACAGCGCTTTAAATGTGTGTCTTACTTATCTGTCGTGTTTACTAATAAATTTTTATTGCTGTTTTACATACGGTGAAATTGAGACATGGAGTGACCTCACTGAAGGTCATAGAGGGAATTCGCATGGGCGTTGGGACTAGAATTCAGACGTCCCTGGCTTCCATCCTATAGTCATTCCACTAGTTCATGCACCTTCTCTTTTAAAATACAAAATCACTAGCCCTAAGTGGCCTGGAACTGCCTCTCCTCCTGCACTGTAGTGTCACAGTCAGTATGGACGCTCGAGCTTCATTTCCCTGGTTATAAAACAGAGGGCAGCTGGCAGTGTGTCCTCTGTGAGGGCTCTGAGACTCTAGAACTTGTCCTCCCCCTGCCCGCTCTGAAATAGACCAAATTTGGGGACTTTCCAGGCATGCTGCAAAGGACACTTGTTTGAGAGGGTCTCCAGAGAAGGCTGAGGGTGTGTTTCCTAGATGTGGGAGGGTAGGTGGTTGGCTAGCCAAATTTTAATAGACCTGAGTTCAGAGCTGCTGAGGTTTAATTTAATTGGATATATTTTTATGATTATTTTAGGGTGCATAGAGCCTTGGACAGGCATCTTAGTTATTTTAAATCTAAATAAATAATACAATAGCTGATTGGGCTTGCACTCAATATTTATACACCTTGCACATCTCTAGCCACTGTGAGTAGAAATTCACCATTAGTGCATTTGTTACATTATGTATTTAATGTTTACATTAGTACAGACATGTTGCCATAGATATTTTGAAATCAGAGTCCATGTGAGATAAAAGTAATTTGAGACAAAGGTCAATAAGAATGATTAGCCCAGATTTTAATTTTTTTTTTCATTTTATTTTGCAGGTATTCCTTTGGTAAGTGAATGTAAATCAGAAAAAATATCCGCAGTAATTATTTATTGGTGCATTTTGTGGGTAGGTAGCTTTTAAATTATTTTTTCTCTCTCTTTCTCTCTCTCACTCACACAAAGGAATATTATAGTTATAATAATCTCTGCACTGTTCAGTCCTCTATCAAGCTTAAAGAAATCTTCCGTATATTCTATACATAGCTTAAGCAAAGGGAAACTGCTCTAATGTCTATGTTGAAATTGACTTAGTGAGAGAACCTGTATTAAGTAAAGAAAGCATGTAGATTGGTCTAACTGCAATTTCTCCTGGACATGTCACATGACCACAGTTGGTACGAGCTCATTTTTTGACCGTGACAATGCCAAAGATTAAACCAGGTCTGAGAGTGAGTAGGAGCATGGACTGGAGTAGTAATGCGGGGTTGGGAATCTGGAGACCCAGCTCTGCCAGTGGCTTGTATGAATTCAGGGAATCAATTTCACCTCTGTCCCATTGGTGAGAAATGCAGATAATACCGCACGGGGGCCAGGGGAATGAATGTCCATACAGCGCTTAGAACAGACATCTTTCTGTATAAGTGCTAAGTATCCTGACCTAAATACATTCACCTGTACAAGTTGGGGTGAGTCACTTTGAGCAGGCAAACTTACCCTGTCACTGTACTGTACCAGTTCTGTAGATAAATAGAGGAGTCCTGTTCCACGGCTGGCACTGACCAATCAAATCCTCTTTAATACAGAAACTATACAACTAGAATTTATTAAATCTAGATAATTTAGTGTAAAGGCCATTTTTTTATATATGTATTATTGACTACCCCTCAAAACTGACAGGAAGAGAACTTTTTTTTTTACCTTTGAATGGATTGAGTCCTCCTTTACTTGTTAATTATTTGAATTGATTGGCCTGGTCTACACTGGGCGGGGGGAGAGGGGATCGATCCAAGTTACGTAACTTCAGCTACGTGAATAACGTAGCTGAAGTCGACGTACTTAGATCTACTCACCACGGTGTCTTCACTGCGGTGAGTCGACTGCTGCCGCTCCCCCGTCGACTCTGCCTGCGCCTCTCGCGGAGTGGGAGTACAGGAATCGACGGGAGAGCGCTCGGGGGTCGATTTATCACGTCTAGACTAGACAGGATAAATTGACCCCCACTGGATCGATCGCTGCCCGCCGATCCAGCAGGTAGTGTAGACATACCCTTGAAGAGGGAATGCAGAATGGAACTAGATAGAACTAGAAATTGCCTACAGGGTATATGCAGGGATCATCAGGCATGATGCTTTGTGTTATGAAGAGCTGGAGAACTGTGAAGAAATACTATTTTCCACATCTATTATCTACTTGCTGGAGAGTTCTCCAGGTCTGGTTTGGATTTGTATGGCAAAACCTAGTTTTATTATTTAGGATTTTTTAAACACCTGATTACTTCCATAAAGTTATTGAGGACACCCAGCATAGTTTTACCTTGTATTGACCATCTTAAATATTTTTTCCAGTTTCCTTATTGGTCATAGAGGAAACTCAGCTCTTCCAAAAACGTTGACTGTGTCTGCATTATCTCCTGAATGGACAAAACACCCTGCTCTGATTAATCAAGTCCTTTGTACGCAGTGGGATCTCTCTTTTCATTTTTGGATAAAATGCTATTTCTGAATAAGATGAAGGAGATGGAAATCTTAAGCTGCTTTTGTGAGAGAACAGGAAAACCACAATATTTTTGTTATAATATAGCTGAAACAACAACATTGTGATCCATTCCTTTTGCTGTAGAAATACATTAAATATTGCTGAGCTTTGAAGGCTGTTCCACGCTTTGGTAGCATCTACTTCAAAGAATTATCTGAAAAATTTCCGGAGTGATCTTTGGAAATGCTGACGGATGCTGTTCCCCTGCAGGAAGTGTGCTTTTTTTGAGACATCTTAGGATGGATTTTGGTAGCCTCCTTGATAACTGCAGGCTGTCCTCATGAATTTTAAAGCACTCCAGAGTCTGGCAATAGTTGGAAATAACAACAAGCTGTTAGGCCAAATGGGATCAACTGGTATTGCCACAGGTTTTGCTCTTTGCTCTCTTTACTGCTGTCAGGTAACAGTTATTAAAAACACTCCTCACTTCAGGCAATGAACGGCGAAACAGACATGCTGCAGCTTTCGCAGAGCACAGGCTTGCATTTTGCTATTTATCTTTAAAAGGTGAAAGGAGTATGTTACAATGCAAATCCTAGAGCTGCTGCAGCCTGGGAACTTAGACCTGTTTTGAAATCAGTGGGGTTGTAGTTAATCCTTCTGCCTTTTTTTTTATTATTCTTATTCGGAAAGGATGACTTCAGTTTTAAAATGTCACGCTTTAGCGAGTTGGTGGTGGTGAAAGGGGCCAGACGGATACTCCTGGAACCTGAAGCCCTTTGTTCATCCACCAGGCAGGTACAACGCTGGCAGTGCAAGGTTCTCCAGCACCATCCGGCTAATGTGCCTGAACTGTAACCTGATGGAACGCTCTCTGGATAGCTTTAATCCTCTGTCGATTCTCAGCTGAGACTACTAAGAAGGCGCTTGTGAACGGATGGAGTCACGATCATGTTCTCAGTGGAGCGCACACGCTCTCTTAGTGTCCAGAGGCTCAATTCCTTGAGGGCTGGGCTTTTGTGGCAAGTGAAAGATCACTCTGCAAGTGAAATCCCAGTTTGAGCTTCCTCCTGGAGCTTGGCTGTCCTTTGGGTTCCCCTTCATGACATCTTTGGTTCTAGCGCCTCAGAGGGCCACTTCCACCTCTTTAATATCCTAGGGCGACCTGCACTTGCCACAGTCAGCGGAACAGACTCACCAGCTTTATGCAAGGTTTCGACACCCCTTAGTAGGTCAGGAGAAGATTCTCACCAGCCAGTTACAGGTCTAAATGGTGGTGGCAGGGGTGGTGTTTTTTATAAGGGTACCTCTCCTGGTAGTTTGGAATGAGCCGGAAACCACCAAGTTAATTTCATAGACCACTGACCAGCCCTGGGGTAGGTATAATTTTCTGTCATTACAGATCCATTCTGAATAAAAATAGTTTATCTGAAGGGGTCCCTGTTCAAGCGGTAGGGTTTTTGGACGAATTGGAGTAAGACCAGAGGAGAGCAGGAAAAAGGATGAAAAATCTAGAAAGCATGACCTATGAGGAAAGACTGAAAAAAATCAGGTTTGTTTAGTCTGGAGAAAGAGAAGACTGAGTGGAGACAGAACATTCTTCAAGTGCGTAAAAGGTTGCCCTAATGAGGAGGGTGGTAAATTGTTCTCCTTAACCATTGAAGACAGAACTAGAAGGAATAAGAGTAAATTGCATCAAGGGAGATTTAGGTTAGACAGTAGGAAAAACTTGCTCTCACTGTTAGGGTGGTTAAGAACTGGAACAAATTACTTAGGGAGGTTGTGGAATCTCCATTATTGATAGTTTTTAGGAACAGGTTGGACAAACACTTGTCAGGGATGGTGTAGATAATACTTAGTCCTGCCTCAATGCAGGGGACTGGACTAGATGACCTATTAAGGTCCCTTCCAGTCCTACATTTCTTTGATTCTGATGGCTTCAAATCCCATTATGAGTCTCCTAAAATAATCCCGTACATGTTTTTTTAATTTGGAGCCTGATTTCAGTGGGTTAACGCAGTGTGTTTTTATTTTTTCTTCATGGTGTTTTCACCTTATCTCTGCTTCATAGTGAACTATAGAAAGAGATGCTGCACTGAAACGTAGGCTCTGTGTAGGCTTTCTTTCATTTGTCTTGCCATTCTAGTGTATGCATTAGGGCCCCAGAAATTCAAACAGTAATTTGATAGCCTAGCATTTGGCATAATGTCACTTATTGCTGAGGAAATGCTGGTAGAACGAGATGTCAGTGACGTGGGAAAAGACCAGCACAGTTGCAGAAAGGTTGGAAGAATCCTATGGATTTGTAATGGGCGTCTGTGGCTCTCCTTATAGAGTACAGATCCAGATGTGTTACAGGAAGATGCCATTGTTTGGGATCTATCACCATGTAATAAGACACCTTTTGGAGTAGCGTTTTTGCTTTTCTACAAGGAGCACTTGGAGCTGTCGAAGGCAAAAAAGCGTCTATTTGTCTTCCAGAGAATTGTGTGCAGTTATCAACATGACCCTTAAATCGAGGGAGTGGGGAAACAATTTATCTAATTTGATTCTTGATGCAGAAAGGGCTCACATTTAAAGCCAAAATAAATGGTTCCTTGGGGAGAGTTCAGAGTCTACTTTCCACAGTCCCTGCAAGTGACCTATATAGGTAAAGTTGAATGTGTTTTATAAGAGTGCAAATTTCCAGTCTTGCAGAGAACATCAGTAAATTCTGGTGGGGAAAGAAGACAATTAGAACTTCATTGTATTTACTCTTCAATTTATATTTCTTCTTACCTTACTTGTAAACGCTTTGCAAATTAATAACTCTATACCTATACCTGCTCCAAATGTTATGTTGTATCTCAGCAGACTTCTTATTTCATAGTTTCAGGTGAAGTCTTTGATTAAAGGAGGAGGAATAAAAAGTTGAGAGCCATAATTCTCCATTACTTGTAAAATCTTCACTTGCGCTTAACTTCAATGCAAATTGTTCTGAGAGGAGGATTTTCTTTTTAAAAGGTCTTTAGGGATCTTGAATTTTAGATTTGCATTGACATAAAATGAAATGTTAAAGTGCATGGTTAGAGTTTTGGATTTTACTGTACTGGATTGAGGCACATTTCCTTTGGGAGTGTTTCTGAAGAAGGGGTAGGAGCATTCTGTGCCAAGGAGACCTTTCTGCATAAAAAAGCAGAGTTTTCTTATTTGTCCTCCAATATCAGTTAGTATTGTTGTGGGCATGGAAGAAAAATGTGATTAAGCTGCAGGGATTAAGGAGAAGCCAGATCAGCATGATTCCAAAGCCTAAACTGAAATGCAGTACAGATGTAAGACATTTTCATTAAAACTGGAGGTGGGCCTGAGCTGGGATATTTGCATCTGGATCCCAGCTTGCCCAAAGCTAGGCGATTGTTTTGGTTTGGGCGCAAACTCTGATTAAAAGAATATATTTTGGATGCTGTGTTCAAACCAAGAGTGGCAGAGAGAGACGATGCACCAAAGCGTTCAGTCTATGGGGTAAGAGCACATAAGAATTATAGTAGCATACAGTAGCACTTATTACATCAGTAGCTTATAGTGATCCAGAGTTTATCTGAGGCATGCTGTGGTAATGGGCATTATGGTGGAGAGGAGATAAAAGTAGTAGAATGAGCAGGACAAGATAATTTTTTTTTATTATTTCTGTGGAATTTGCTTTCTGTTTACAGATCTGCAGAGTCTCGTTTCATTCCGTAAGAATTTTAGCAAATCCCTCTGGGGAGACCCCTTTGGACACCCATATGGTGATAGAATTCCGTTTTTGGGGGGTGGTTGGATGCTGATAATTCCTTTTCCTGGCTAACGTTGTGATCTGGTGTTCCTAGTTCTCGTGTAAGAGTGGGAAACTTTTCCCTCTGCCTTATTAAATCTATTTTTCAAACTGTCACTTCACCAGGTCTAGTGACAGAGTCGGATGTTTATGTGGCCCTGGACACTTGAACTCTGGTGTTTTCAATCACAACAGCACCTCTTGCCAGCCGTTGTGAATTAAATACTCCTCATGACCTCTTACCCTCGCCGCTCTTAAATTCATGCTTTAAAAACAGCTTAATGAGGGGTTTACTGGCCCAATTGGAAGTTTTTATTAAAACCTATTAGTGCACTAGAGTAGCCTGCCTGAAGGAAACGATTAGCCCAAAGCAACTAAATTCAAGCTGGCCCCTAGCCACACCAGGTTTTCTCTAAACTGTTTCCAGACCCACGTTAACCCTCACACTGCAGCTTGCATGGTATTCATATCCTCTGGTTTAATTTATGGCTTGTCTGATTCACCCCCCAACCTACCTTCTTCCCCCCATGTTCACGAAAGCATTTTGTTTTAATTTAATTATGCTCTCCATAAGGGGCAACTTCCCTTTATCCAGGTCTGACTTATCTGAGCGCCTCAAATGTGTTGAACTAGCTCCCAGAATTCTCCACTGATCCCAACCAGAGATGAGCTTTTATGCAAGTTGGTCATTTGGAGGCCAGATGGCTGAGGGCAGTAATGTTCAAGCCGTGGGTTCTGAGCTGCATTTGGTTCTGCATAGGGCCCTCTCCTCAGAGATTTCAACAAGGAGCATGGTGCTGATGTAGCGATGGCTTTGACAAGACGCAGGGGGCAATTTTTAAAACAAGGCTGTGTTTGTGTATGCTCTGGTGAAAAGGGGACAGGCCTGCCACTGACTTGCTGTTTGGCCTGTCACAAGGCACTTAGTCTCTGTTCCTCATCTGCAAAATTGTCAAGTGCTTAAATGCCCCATAGATGAAAGATGCTATAGAAGTCCCCACTATCAATGATTACAGTCGGGTAGCGAAAGAAAGCAGGAGAGAATTTTGGCCTTGCTTTAGCATTGAAGAAAGTTGCTCTATTAGGCCCTGAGCCTGGAAGGTGCTGATCTCCCTGCGCTGTCTGTTCCGCATTGAGGATAATTAACTGTCACTTTTGTATGTATTCTGTTACCCCATCTCCCCCACTCCACCCCAGCCTGCTTGTCTCATCCACCTGTTATGTTTTTAGACTCTCTGCTCTTTGAGGGAGGACTGTCCTTTCTTATGTGTTTGTGCAGTCCCTAGTCTTGCTGAGGTTTCTAGGTACACGTCTACCCTGATATAACGCGACCCGATATAACACTAATTCGGATATAACGCGGTAAAGCAGTGCTCCGGGGGGGTGGGGCTGCACACTCCGGTGGATCAAAGCAAGTTTGATAGAACGTTGTTTCACCTATAATGCGGTAAGATTTTTTGGCTCCCCAGGACAGCGTTATATCGAGGTAGAGGTGTACTACTACAATGTAAATGTTTAATCGTAAACTTGTCACGTTGACGTATTCTGCATCTGTTTTAATTTTTTGGGGTCCCTTTGCAACTCCATATGCTGATGAAGTAACTCTTCAGTCGCTAATGAGAATATTCCAGTGCCCTCTGGATCATTGCCATGTATGTCGGACGTTCTCATGCACCTTTTTACCCTTCATTGTTAACCTGTAAATGGAGAAGAAAACTTGAAGATGCACGAGTACTCTGGTTTATAAGGCCATGTACCTGTATTCAACTGGAAAGACTCCATCTCCCTCGCTGAAAGCCAGCATGTAGAAAACACCAGAAATCGGTTTGAAAACTAGGTGGTTGACAATCTGTCATTTAGATTGTCACTTAAATGGGTAAGATTTATGGCCTGGAATGCTATATTCAGCATTGGCAGTGTGGTCCTCCATAGAGTTAAACTAACAAAAACAAAAAAAGCCACTGTCCCTTTTGACACCAGTAATTTCCTATGTGATGTAGCTCAGGCTTCTTTGTTCTTGCTAACAAATGGGTGCACCAAACTTGCTGGATATCTTTTAAAAAGAATCCTCTGGAAAAATCTGCCATTAAAGTTATTACTGTAAAGTAGTGTCTTTGATTGCAGCAATTATGCAAATGAATATAAGGGATAAAATACATCTTAGGAAGGGCTGATGCAAATGGTGATGCTGGAATGAGTGCATAACTTTTTGAAACAGATCTTTTTCTTGCAAGTAATTTTCTTCAGCAGTTTGCCAAGTCAACTGGATGTCAATCTGTGTAACCAGTGTTTGGCCTGAAGATGCTATTTTATTGTCTCTCGGTGTAGGAATGTAAATATGTGTAGCCGGTCAGCTGATCTAGCAACATTTTTTTTTTTACAAGCTATGTATTTCCCTAAGACTTTGTGCCTTTCTATGTCCGGGTTTTAATAGAATAACCAAATGATTTTCACACACATACTTCTATAGCTTACATCACAACCCTGTAGTTACTGGGTGTGGAGCTCTGCTTCTTCCACTGTTTGGGTAGCTGTTCCTTACCTGGGTTTCGTTTTGAGTGTATGAATGATCCTTCAGTCCTCAGACCCAGTTCCTTACTTCTCCCTGGAAATCTCTTTGAGATGAGCAGATTGTTAACTGGAAATTAGGTAGTATTTGTATTATGGTAGCACCCACAATGTGCTGAGGATTGCCTACACCCATAGAAAAACATATGTCCTGTCCCAAGGAGTTTATGGTCTAAAGACATTTGGATAGCATAAGACCTCTCCTTCCTAGGAAAAGCACTAGGAAAAGTCAGTCTTATAATAGTGCAGGAAAGGATTCTAGACTAGAGTCATTAACTACGGTGATAATAAAGAATATATGGTAGCATGGTAATCTTCAAAATGCTGTACGATTATCAACTTGATTGAGCCTTGCAACTCCCCGGTGAAGTATTTTTACTCCCGTGTTAGAGTGATTAAAGTGAGGCAGAGAAGTTAAATGACTTGCCCAAATTTCATACAAATTATTGTCAGGGTTTAGAATGAAGGAAGCAACAGAGGGTCCTGTGGCACCTTTGAGACTCACAGAAGTATTGGGAGCATAAGCTTTCGTGGGTAAGAACCTCACTTCTTCAGATGCAACTCTTGCATCTCTTCATCTCATGCACAAGTAGCATGTTTACCCTGTTCAAAGTGTCAAACTTGTACACAGAGATACAGTACATGACTACAGTACATTCTGCGTACAGTACAGTACAGCTCCTACAACTCTTGCATCTGAAGAAGTGAGGTTCTTACCCACGAAAGCTTATGCTCCCAATACTTCTGTTAGTGTCAAAGGTGCCACAGGACCCTCTGTTGCTTTTTACAGATTCAGACTAACACGGCTACCCCTCTGATACTAGAATGAAGGAGTCTGTTGTGCTCTATTAAATGACTACCTCCTACTCCAGAGGTGGTTGGATTCCAGTTGTTCTTGAACAGATCTGCCTGTATATCTCACCTGCTTCAGGGGGACGGGGGAGGCTCTGAGATTGAGTTAATCCACCATTTTGAGACCCTGTGATATAAAGGTGCCATAGAAATGCAAAATATGTCCTGGTGATATCATCGCGATGGTCACTGCTTTGTATGGTTGAAAACTACATGCCAGAAACCCAAAGCCAAACAAACAACCCTTCCCCTTCGCAAGTTCTTCAGTTGCAGCACCAAAAAAGAGACTTCCGAAGAGGCCTTGAAGCTTCTGGAATTTAGCTTGGCATGCATATCTGGTGAAGGAGCAATGGAGTGCAAAGGACTATTTTGATCACCAGTTCATTCGGTGATGGATCACAAGAACGCACCAGGGCTGTGTGTGTAGCAAACCGTAACCTTTGCCAACAGCAGGAAAAGGAAGAGGCCATTGTTAGATCAGTATTGGAATTATAGACATGCGCCACTTTTAATATTCTAAAACAGTTCCAGCCAGAAAGCCCTGTTCTGCTGCATCAAGTATGATAGTTGGCCATTGTGGTCATGGTGTTTGTTTTGTCAGTAGATGCACAAGTAGCATGTTTACCCTGTTCAAAGTGTCAAACTTGTACACAGAGATACAGTACATGACTACAGTACATTCTGTGTACAGTACAGTACAGCTCCTAAAATTGTGTTCTCCCCTTTCTCAGGAGTTTGATGCCTTAATAGATACCTTAAAGTTTCTCTTTAAAAGGAGGATTTATTCATTGCAATGGTATTCACTTCTGCTTAGATCTGAATCCTTTTAATAGGGCTAGAGGCCATTGGTATCTTTCTAACTGGTATGGATTCTTTTCCGAAACTGAGATCCAGAGTTGGACTGTGCAGACAGAACTCGGTTAACCTAAGTTGAAATAAGCATAAGAGACTTCGGCTCTTATCACACACACATTAACAGTTTGGTGCTGGCAGTGGGTTCTCTTGTGTGCACTGTAAAGTAAGCACTTGCACTTCTTTGGCAATGCGAAATGCATTACTCAGGATTGTGCGCTTAGCGGGGGTCCATATTTTTAATCTTCTGATCATTCTGTGGCTTAGTGCAGCTGCACAATTCTGGAGTCCCGTTAAAGGAGCAAAGGATTGAGATGTGATGCCACCCCCACAGTCCCTTTTCAGTTTAAAAATGTTAATAATGTAATAAAACTGATACTTTAATGTAAAGATATGTCTGGACCAAAGCTCTTGATCTGAGAAATTCTCCATTAGAGGAAGTTCCGATTTACATCCAAACATCCCAGTTGGACCCATTTCAACGTATCGCTTCTATGCCAAAGCTTTTTACAAATTGTAGGCAGGGATCACTCTTGCTTACCAGTGAAATTCAGCCACCTCTCGGGTGAGGTTTGACAGCTATTTAACAGTCACCTGGAGAACACAGGGTTGTTGTAGGACAGGGAATGATGAACAGCATAGTCACTTGTGAGGGAATTAGGGAGGTAGTCTGTAATTACCTAAATGGAGTGTGGCTAGGACAATGTGATTAAATCCCCTGCTCTTTCAAGAAGCAATGTGGGACGTTTTTATGATGTCAAGCGGTCAGGACCTCTGTTTGGTGTATCTTTCAGAAAGCGTCACCTCCAACAGCGCAGTGCCTCCTTAATGCCGTACTTGACTGGTTCATTACTGACTCAAAGGGAAGTGTGCCACCTGCTGAATTATCAGCACAGTTTTCTGCAGCATGTAGGCATTTCTTAGAGGTATGCCGTGCGAACAGCGCAGTTCTGACCTTAGGCTGTATGCCTGCGGACATATCGATCCGTGTCCGTTCAATCTGCTCTCCCCTTGTTAGCTGCCTATATTTAGTGACACTGTAAAGTCACAGATCTCTACTTTTCAGAATACTCAGGAAATAGCTCAACTGATTGTCAAAGGGGAACTGAGTTAAAGCTGTAGGGAAGCAATAAATATCATCTCTGGTTTCCCAGCGTAAATGGGCGCTGTTTACCAAAGTGGCCATGCATACATGTCCAACAGCCATGCCCCCATAATCTCCCACAGTTGTTCCTCTTAAATAGGGATGATTGGCATGCATGTGCTATGGGATTTTTTTTAAACTTGGAAATACGATTCTTTGATGCGGTGGGAATATTCAAAGTGTGAATTTTAAGAAGTGTTTCGAAGCTTTGTGGATCTGCCTCCACAGCTGGTCCCGCAACTCATGGGTTGCATTGTATTTTGGGGGAGCCTCTTCCAGCTGTTTGGCCATACAATACACAGGTGAATGGTCCAAAGAGTCTTGACCGTACAGATGTAAACCAGCGTGGTCTGTGCCACTGGGACCCCCTGCATGCCGAAGAACAGGCGTACCCTAGCTTGCAAAAGTAAAAACCAGGCATATTCCATGTACCCAGTTATCCCCTCTAACAAAAGAATCTATTCTGCTAAAGGCATAAGAGTGACAATCCAAAAAGCAAACATCAGACTGTCGTGCACCTGAAGAGTGGAAGATGATAGATGTTTTTCTAAGTTGAGTGAGAAAGCTGAATTGGAGAGGATCCAGGGAAAACAATGGGGTAGATCAGTGACAGTGCCAGCTTCAGTCGACTGACACTTCTCAGCACAGGGCTGTTTAAATTCATTGTGATATTGCCAGGCTTTTGATGGAAGATGAGAGATGGGCGGGGTTGTCTTCCGGCCACACTTGGATGGAAAGTTCAGCTTTGTCATGGCAGAGTGACTTTTTTATTTTTAAAGTTAAATTAACCTTGACACGCAGAATAACCTCTGAAGACTAAAAAATCTGAAAGACATCCAAGGAACTGCTGGTATTTTTATTCTTCCATTAATTTCACTGTCAGTTCCAACGGGCCTCTGATTTAACCATGTCTGGTTAACCATTCACATGCCCTTCTTTTGACCTGATAGAACCCCACAGAAAAGCTTTATTGCAGTAATTTCTAGAGGATGATGGAGCCTAAGCATCACTCATGCTGGTATTCTAAATATAAATATTCAACCTCCACTGATACTATTCTTGAATAGCGAGTAATGGCATGAAGGTCTTAGGCTTGAATTTTCAGAGAGGCCAAAGGGAGTTAGGTGCCAACACCTACTAAAACTCAATTAATTTCTTTATGCTTTCCTTGGCTTGAATTTAATATGGAGGTTTTGCGATGTTAAGGATCAAAGTTGCTATTGCACAGTTCTGATGCTTTCACGCTAGAAGTGGTGAATGCAGGAAAAATGCACTACAGTTGTACCAAGTTAAGGCAGCGAGTGGAAAGAAGTTAATAAAACGGCAGCAAACTGAATGCAAAATACTACACATGCAAATCCAAATGTGGTGGAAGCACGATACATTAATACTCAAATAGAGATTGCATTTCAAATGGAAGATTCTGCATTGAGTATTCCTGGCCATTTCAGGTGGTGTGAGCTTCAGCAGCATGGCCATCTGGCTAAGCACTGCAAATCATGAATAACACAGTGACTGAACAGCAAAATGTTAAGGTCCTGTTTTCGGGGTCACACTCTAGGTACAAAGCGACTGAACTGTTCTCTTTAGCCTTCTTCCCTCGTTGTGCAAAAAGTAGCCTGCAATTTAGTGTAAAAAGTATGGTGCAAATGGCAAAACATGAGTTAGACCACTGAAGCCAAAAGATTTTTTAACTAAGCTGTTGAGAAATCAAGGGCTGTTGATATTAAAGTGTGGATGTTTCTCTAAAAATCTGTTCAATTACCTTTAGGCATTCTGCATGGGGAAACTGTAATACTTATTTTATTTGTTGTTGATGGTGTCTTTGTACAGTGATTGATGTCAGCGTGTCTGCTTTCTCCTGAACCCTACAAGTTTAAGCCTCATTCTAAGCAAGGATTTTACAAAGGGACCTAGTTCTCTAAGACCCCTTTTTAAAATCCCAGCACTAATTACTACTTTATGTATCAGAGGGGTAGCCGTGTTAGTCTGAATCTGTAAAAAGCAACAGAGGGTCCTGTGGCACCTTTGAGACTAACAGAAGTACTGGGAGCATAAGCTTTCGTGGGTAAGAACCTCACTTCTTCAGATGCAAGA